>NC_089755.1:36497620-36520120 GCF_040412425.1 Macrobrachium rosenbergii
CAGCTACAGATTTCCTTAGGAAGGCCTAGGCCAACACTCAAAAGGTGGGCAGAAATCCAGGTTCGATGACGGAGGCATTAACTTACCATGCTAGAGGTTGCCTACGTCTCGAACTGGTATATAACCTTAAGTTGGCAAGCAGCTACAGATTTCCTTAGGAAGGCCTAGGCCAACACTCAAAGGTGGGCAGAAATCCAGGTTCGATGACGGAGGCATTAACTTACCATGCTAGAGGTTGCCTACGTCTCGAACTGGTATACCCGACCTTAAGTAGGCCCAGCAGCTACAGATTTCCTTAGGAAGGCCTAGGCCAACACTCAAAAGGGGGGCAGAAATCCAGGTTCAATGATAAAGGCATTAACTTACCATGCTAGAGGTTGCCTATGTTTCGAACTGGTATACCCAACCTTAAGTTGGCCCAGCAGCTACAGACTTCCTTAAGGAGGCCTAGGCCAACACTCAAAGGTGGGCAGAGATCCAGGTTTAATGAAGGCATTAAATTACCATGCTAGAGGTTCCCTACGTCTCAAACTGGTATACCCAACCTTAAGTTGGCCCAGCAGCTACAGATTTTCTTAAGGAGACCTAGGCCAACACTCAAAAGGTGGGCAGAAATCCAGGTTCAATGACGAAGGCATTAACTTACCATGCTAGAGGTTGCCTATGTCTCGAACTGGTATACCCAACCTTAAGTTGGCCCAGCAGCTGCAGATTTCCTTAAGAAGACCTAGGCCAGCACTCAAAAGGTGGGCAGCAATCCAAGTTCGATGACGGAGGCATTAACTTACCATGCTAGAGGTTGCCTATGGCTCGAACTGGTATACCCAACCTTAAGTTGGCCCAGCAGCTGCAGATTTCCTTAAGGAGGCTTAGGCCAGCACTCAAAAAGGTGGGCAGCAATCCAAGTTCGATGACGGAGGCATTAACTTACCATGCTAGAGGTTGCCTATGGCTCGAACTGGTATACCCAACCTTAAGTTGGCCCAGCAGCTGCAGATTTCCTTAAGGAGGACATCCCAGGCCAGCACTCAAAGGTGGGCAGCAATCCAAGTTCGATGGGGAGGCATCAACTTACCATGCTAGAGGTTGCCTATGGCTCGAACTGGTATACCCAACCTTAAGTTGGCCCAGCAGCTGCAGATTTCCTTAAGGAGGCTTAGGCCAACACTCAAAAGGTGGGCAGCAATCCAAGTTCGATGACGGAGGCATTAACTACCATGCTAGAGGTTGCCTATGGCTCGAACTGGTATACCCAACCTTAAGTTGGCCCAGCAGCTGCAGATTTCCTTAAGGAGGATTAGGCCAGCACTCAAAGGTGGGCAGCAATCCAAGTTCGATGACGGAGGCATTAACTTACCATGCTAGAGGTTGCCTATGGCTCGAACTGGTATACCCAACCTTAAGTTGGCCCAGCAGCTGCAGATTTCCTTAAGGAGGCTTAGGCCAGCACTCAAAAGGTGGGCAGCAATCCAAGTTCGATGACAGAGGCATTAACTTACCATGCTAGAGGTTGCCTATGGCTTGAACTGGTATACCCAACCTTAAGTTGGCCCAGTAGCTGCAGATTTCCTTAAGGAGGCTTAGGCCAAAACTCAAAAGGTGGGCAGCAATCCAAGTTCGATGACGGAGGCATTAACTTACCATGCTAGAGGTTGCCTATGGCTCGAACTGGTATACCCAACCTTAAGTTGGCCCAGCAGCTACAGATTTCCTTAAGGAGGCCTAGGCCAACACTCAAAAGGTGGGCAGCAATCCAGGTTCGATGACAAAGGCATTAACTTACCATGCTAGAGGTTGCCTATGTCTCGAACTGGTATACCCAACCTTAAGTTGGCCCAGCAGCTACAGATTTCCTTAAGGAGGCCTAGGCCAACACTCAAAAGGTGGGCAGCAATCCAAGTTCGATGACGGAGGGGGCATTAACTTACCATGCTAGAGGTTGCCTATGGCTCGAACTGGCATACCCAACCTTAAGTTGGCCCAGCAGCTGCAGATTTCCTTAAGGAGGATTAGGCCAGCACTCAAAAAGGTGGGCAGCAATCCAGGTTCGATGACGGAGGCATTAACTTACCATGCTAGAGGTTGCCTATGGCTCGAACTGGTATACCCAACCTTAAGTTGGCCCAGCAGCTGCAGATTTCCTTAAGGAGGCTTAGGCCAGCACTCAAAGGTGGGCAGCAATCCAAGTTCGATGACGGAGGCATTAACTTACCATGCTAGAGGTTGCCTATGGCTCGAACTGGTATACCCAACCTTAAGTTGGCCCAGCAGCTGCAGATTTCTTAAGAGGATTAGGCCAGCACTCAAAGGTGGGCAGCAATCCAAGTTCGATGACGGAGGCATTAACTTACCATGCTAGAGGTTCCTATGGCTCGAACTGGTATACCCAACCTTAAGTTGGCCCAGTAGCTGCAGATTTCCTTAAGGAGGCTTAGGCCAAAACTCAAAAGGTGGGCAGCAATCCAAGTTCGATGATGGAGGCATTAACTTACCATGCTAGAGGTTGCCTATGGCTCGAACTGGTATACCCAACCTTAAGTTGGCCCAGCAGCTACAGATTTCCTTAAGGAGGCCTAGGCCAACACTCAAAGGTGGGCAGCAATCCCAGGTTCGATGACAAAGGCATTAACTTACCATGCTAGAGGTTGCCTATGTCTCGAACTGGTATACCCAACCTTAAGTTGGCCCAGCAGCTACAGATTTCCTTAAGGAGGCCTAGGCCAACACTCAAAAGTTGGGCAGCAATCCAGGTTCGATGACGGAGGCATTAACTTACCATGCTAGAGGTTGCCTATGGCTCGAACTGGTATACCCAACCTTAAGTTGGCCCAGCAGCTACAGATTTCCTTAAGGAGGCCTAGGCCAACACTCAAAAAGGTGGGCAGCAATCCAAGTTCGATGACGGAGGCATTAACTTATCATGCTAGAGGTTGCCTATGGCTCGAACTGGTATACCCAACCTTAAGTTGGCACAGCAGCTACAGATTTCCTTAAGGAGGCCTAGGCCAACACTCAAAAAGGTGGGCAGCAATCCAAGTTCGATGACGGAGGCATTAACTTATCATGCTAGAGGTTGCCTATGTCTCGAACTGGTATACCCAACTTTAAGTTGGCCCAGCAGCTACAGATTTCCTTAAGAAGACCTAGGCCAACACTCAAAAGGTGGGCAGCAATCCAAGTTCGATGATGGGCATTAACTTACCATGCTAGAGGTTGCCTATGTCTCGAACTGGTATACCCAACCTTAAGTTGGCCCAGCAGCTACAGATTTCCTTAGAAGACCCTAGGCCAACACTCAAAGGTGGGCAGCAATCCAAGTTTGATGACGGAGGCATTAACTTACCATGCTAGAGGTTGCCTATGGCTCGAACAGGTATACCCAACCTTAAGTTGGCCCAGCAGCTGTAGATTTCCTTAAGGAGGCTTAGGCCAACACTCAAAAGGTGGGCAGCAATCCAGGTTCGATGACGAAGGCATTAACTTACCATGCTAGAGGTTGCCTACGTCTCGAACTGGTATACCCAACCTTAAGTTGGCCCAACTGCTACAGATTTCCTTATGGAGGCCTCGGCCAACACTCAAAAGGTGGGCAGCAATCCAGGTTCGATGACGAAGGCATTAACTTACCATGCTAGAGGTTGCCTACGTCTCAAACTGGTATACCCAACCTTAAGTTGGCCTAACTGCTACAGATTTCCTTATGGAGGCCTATGCCAACACTCAAAAGGTGGGCAGCAATCCAGGTTCGATGACGAAGGCATTAACTTACCATGCTAGAGGTTGCCTACCTCTCGAACTGGTATACCCAACCTTAAGTTGGCCCAGCAGCTACAGATTTCCTTAAGGAGGCCTTGGCCAACACTCAAAAGGTGGGCAGCAATCCAGGTTTGATGACGGAGGCATTAACTTACCATGGTAGTGGTTGCCCATGTCTCAATTGGTATACCCAACCTTAAGTTGGCACAACAAATTTCGCCTGCCTTAAGCCACCAACCAAATCCCTCATCAGCAGGAGATAGATGCTTAAGGGCACATTCGGGAAAAGTTTCTTCAAGGTAATTCGTGGAGCGTGCTGATGATACGTTCAATGTGACCAGCTGCTAGTTGAACTTGCTGGACAGTACCAGTGATAGTGATCAGATTTGATGCCTCAAACCTCCCTGGCATCTTTATGATGGCGAAACCGCTCTTCTTGGTGATCTCCTGTAAAGTCCTTCCCCGGATTCCATTGATGGCTTTGTGGAAGTTCCTAGGGACATCCAGTTCAGTAGTCACTTCTCCTTCCATTTCCCCAAGCCTCTTCAATTGAACCTTTTTGCCCCTGAATATTATACAATTGTCCTCCTGGTCTTGTCTTGTAGGGCCATGTCGAGTTGGAGGTCCTGAAAGGGCCAAGAAGATGCCTCCTTCCATCTCAGGCTGATCAGGTTCAAGGTCGAACGTGATCAGTTTTCGCTGATCTCTTTTTGTCTTTTGGGGCTTTTGGCACCCCTCGTCGGCATTGTCGGCTTCTTTCTTGTCAGCTCCTCCTTTGTCTTCTTGGCTTTTCTATCTTTCAGTCTTTTTTCTATAGTTGTAATAATTTTGTCTTCCTTTTGCCCATTATTAGCTTGATGACTCTTAGGCAGTGCTTTGGAACTTGTAGGCATCTTTCCTGGGAATGGTATTCTGTTAAGTCTCACTTTTCTATCTCCTGGTCGCCTTCTGCTGAGGTTTTTCTTCTGTTTCTAAACTAGCTTCATCTTCATCTGGTAGACATTCTTTTTCAATTTTCTCTTCTTCTTTTGGTTCTTCTATTTCTTGCCTGTCGACTTTTGCATTTGCTCCTTACTTTCTTCTATTACTTTATTTTCTACTTTTACTATATCTTCAGTATCTTCTAATTCTATTTCTCTGCTTGCTGTTGCATTTTCAAGAACACTGACCCTATTCTTAAATGCCTGAAGCTCGGTAACTAGTGTCTCGTACCGTTCGCCTCTCACAAAGTCGTTAATTTTTGCATCCATTAATTCTTTCTTCAATTTTCGGTTCTCTTCAGACATCTGTTCGATAATTTGACCTTGTTCATTCATAGCTTTTTGCAAATTTCCTTTCTCTTTCAATAGCTGGGACTGAATCTCAATTTGGGCTCGGGTTTTTTCCTTAGCCCTTTCCAGCTCTCCTTTCAGCAGGCGAAGTGATTTCTTCATTTCTTCGGTTTCGTTTCGTTGTTCCTCAACCAATGCTTCTGTATTGGCAATCTCCATCAGCAGCTGATCTTTAATTATCTCAAGATCATTAATGGTTTCCTCCGCACTTTCCGTCTCCTCCTCCCTTTGCTTTTTCTCTTTCAATAGCTGGGACTGAATCTCAATTTGGGCTCGGTTTTTTTCCTTAGCCCTTTCCAGCTCTTCTGTCAGCAGGCGAATCGATTTCTTCATTTCTTCGGTTTCGCTTCGATATTGTTCAGCCGATGCTTCTGTATTGGCAACTTCCATCAGCAGTTGGTCTTTAATTGTCTCGAGATCATAAATGGTTTTCTTCGCACTGTCCTTCTCCTCCTCTCTTTGTTTCTGAAGGGCTTGATAATCGCTGTAGACGAGGTCAGCTTCTGCCTCCAGTTCCTTATTAGTCTGCACAAGATTATTAACAGTTTTCATTGATCTTTCAATCACCGCTTGCTTTTCTTTTTGAACGGTTCCAATCATCTTAGAGAGGCGGATAATCTCTGATTTATGTTGGCTGTTGACTTCCTCAAGGCCAGTAACAGTTTTGGTCGCATTTTCAATCTCTGCTTTTCTCTCCTTCTGGATGTCACAAATTTTATTAGAAAGGCGTCCTATCTCAACTTCCAACTCCTCCTTCCTTTTCTCGAAAAGATTTTTCTTCCTCAAACAACTTCTCCATTTCCTGTAATTTTTCTTTCTCTTTTGAGTCACAATTCTTCTTAGTTAAATTTTGACATTCCTCTAATGTTTCCTCAGTTTCATCAAGAGAACAACTATCCACTGGCGACCAGTTTACTTCAAAGGCATTTTCTTGCTGTTCATCTTTTGGGTCAATTCCTCTTTCTTATTAAATAACAAACTCAACATTAACAGAATTCCTCCAATCGTCAAACACATTCCGGAATACAGGCAGACAATACCAGCCTTTTCTTTCAGACGAGTTTTAAGAAACTGGGAAAATCCAAGTTGGACTCGACTTTTCCAGCCTCCTTTCCAGATTTCGGCCACGATTTCGCACCGTTGTAATTCCTGTCTGGACTTCAAAAACCTTCCAACCCGAGGGCAGAAGGACAATATCCAGCGAAGGCCTGCAACGGGCCAAGAGTCTATGGTTTTGAAGTTAAACCTAATCCTTAATACGGTGGAGGATTTATTAAGGGTATCCAAACGTCCTTTGAGGTCCAAAACACACTGCTCGCAAGCAACAAGCTGGTGCAGAACACCGCTTTCAAGACGAGCGAAGTGGTTCATTCCAGTAAACAAAGCTCCGAATAGAACGATGGCAATTGTGAATGCTTTAAGGCACACTGCTGTAAGCGTTACGATAAACATTGTGTAATGTCTGCAGATAACAGGACCTGTCTCTAACCTTAGTTTTTGTTTCTGACACAGACCACCTTGGATTCTGAAGACGGAATTCCCGGATTCTGAGGACGGAATTCCCGGATTCTGAGGAAGGGATTCCCGGAAATTCGTTTGTCTCCGATTCCAGGCTTCAGACAAACATACATACTGGCCTATTATCCCGTTCCTTTCGTCTTTGAAGCTTCCAGAATCTCCGAAGGCTCTTTCATATTTCTTTTGCCTAGAAGGCATTGTTGATCTGATACCTCCGCATTGTTGATTTGATACTTCCGCAAATATGAAACTTTCAGTTGTGTTTCCTTGTAATTTTTACCCAAAAAATGACAGAGGTAAACCTATAGAGCGTCCCAGCCAATATTATTTCTGTTGTGTATGATTTATTCAGAGACAATGTCCCATCACTTGCTGTATAATGCATTTCTGTCTTGCATTTTCATCTTAGGTTCGAATCCTTGTCTCTGCCAGATGCGCTTTATCTATTATATTCTTCCAGGGTATAGTATGAAAGCTTTTTCTTAGGTTTTCAGGGTAGTGTTGAAGCATCGTGCCATCAGGAAGGATTTTTTAGTGTAACGTCAAGGTATTTTAATACCCAGTTCACTATAGCTAACTCCATCTATCTATTAATCTATCTATTATGTATATACGAATATGTATGTATGTATCTCTCTCTCTGTCTCTCTTTCTCTCTCTCTCTCTCTCTCTCTCTCTCTCTCTCTCTCTCTCTCTCTCTCTCTATATATATATATATATATATATAGTATATATATATATATATATATATATATATATATATATATATATATATATATATATATATATATATATATATATATATATATATATATATGGGTGTGGGTGTGTGTGTGTGTGTAATAATAATATAATAGTATAACATCATGACAGTATAATAAATATATATATATATATATATATATATATATATATATATATATATATATATATATATATTATATATATATATATATATATATATATATATATATATATATATATATATATATATATATATATATATATATATATATACAAATATGAACTCAGAAATCCCTTGTTCTCACTACTCACCACTAATATATTTTCAACGTCACAGTCTATTTATGTATGCATGTATGTGTGTGTATGTATGTATATTATATATATATATATATATATATATATATATATATATATATATATATATATATATATATATATATATAAATATATATATGTATATATATATATATAAATATATATATATATATATATATATATATATATATATATATATATATATATTTATATGTACATACATATATATACATATATATATGTAATTGTAACATATTTGCATATATATGTAATTGTAATAGCCACAGTGCCCTCTTAAGAGGGCATTGTGGTTATTACCTATATCTATCTGGTAAAATGTGACCAGTAGTTTCTACATGTATGTATATACATACATACATACATACATGCATATATATATGTGTGTGTTTGTGTGCGTGTGTGTAGAATCTACTGGTCACTTTTTACCAGATACATAGGTAATTGTAATAGCCACAATGCCCTCTTAAGAGGGCATTGTTGCTATTACAATTACATACATACATACATGCATATATATATATATATATTTAAATATATTTATATACTGTATATATGTATATATATGCAGGTATATTTATGTTTGTGTGTGTTAACTGTAATACATATATATGTGCATATATACATGTATAAATATATATATATATATATATATATATATATTATTATTATTATTATTATTACTATTATTATTATTATTATTATTATTATTATTTAGAAGATGAACCCTATTCATATGGAACAAACCCACAAGGGCCACTGACTTGAAATTCAAGCCTCCAAAGGACATTAAGGTGTCCATTTGAAGTGAGTAACAGAAGGTAATAGGAAATACAGGAAGAACAAGAGATCAGTTATTAGAAGAAAAAAATGAATTAAACAAAATAAAGTAGCTCTTATTATGTAGAATTGCAACGGAACAGGCGACAAGGTAAGTCCAAATATATCCACAATGTCAAAAAAAGTTTTCAATGTCGAACTTTTTCATTTTCCGCTCGGGTTAAAGTCAGGCTTAGATGGAATTGAATAATGTTGAAGCTACAATTAAAGATGCCAAAACGGGATGAGAGAAGAAGGGGGTTGGAGGGGAGTCTGGGTGAAGCTTCAGTGGAGATGAGTTTGGTATATAAATATGTTCATGGAAATGCATTAGATAATTATGTGCAGGAACACAGGCACTTAAGAAACACACACACAAACACGTACGCACACAGAGTCAAGAATAAGCAAGTAAAAAATGCGCCGAAGTTTCTTCGGCGCAATCAGTTTTTCTGTACAACGTATAATCAAGGCCACCGAAAATTGATCTATCTTTCGGTGGTCTCATCATAATGCTAAATGAGCCGCGGCCAATGAAACCTTAACCACGGCCCGGTGGTGGCATGGCCTATATCTTTGCCAGATGCATGATTATGGCTAACTTAACCTTAAATAAAAAAAAACTACTGAGGCTAGGGGGCTGCAATTTGGGATGTTTGATGATTGGAGGGTAGATGATCAACATACCAAATTGCAGCTAATCTCAATAGCTTTAAGATCTGAGGGCGGATAGAAAAAGTGCGGACAGAAAAAAGTGCGGACGTATGTACGTATGTATGTATGTATGTATGTATGTATCTCTATATGCATGGATCTGTCTTTATATATTGTATGTATATATTTATAATCGTATATACTGTATTTGTATGTATATATCTACAATGATTTCGTGGCATTTTAATCTCTAAAAATGCTCATTACCGGGAGCCCTGATCAGTACCTCATATGACTGTCAAAACAACTGCCAAAGGTTCGTTCTCTGCTCAAGGTCGTTGACTTGTCTTCAACCTGTTTGTGAATTGTGTAAGGTAAGTTGATGACATGTTTTACTGTAGTGTGGGCCAACCCTTAGTTAGACCACACGCCCACTCACTCACAGGTATACATACGGTAAAAGGTATGTATACCTGTACAGGTATCCTGCTTGTATACGCACTTATGCGATGCAAGCACAGAAACTGGTTAGCTTGTTCTTTACTGTTATTGTTATTATTTTGCAAGCAAGATAAGGAAGTCATGGGTCAATCCATGAGATTTAGCAAGCCTTATTTTACGTGGGTTCGAATTCTCCCATGGATGTTTCATCATTAGTTTCTTCATTTGAGTTCAAGGCTGGTAGTGATGGGTGCATCCAGAAAGTGCGAGGAAACTAGGAACTTTGAAGGAGCTTGTGGCTATTGGAAAAACAGGTAAAAAATGCGCCGAAGTCTCTTCGGTGCAATCGAGTTTCTGTACAGCGTATAATGCTGTATGAAACTCTCTGAGCCACGGCCCACGAAACTCTTAGCCGCTGCCCATGAAACTTTCAGCCACGGCCCGGAGGGGACCTGTGTTGTTGGCACCTATAGCGGTACCAGACGCACGATCATGGCTAATTTTAACCTTAGATAAAATGAAAACTACCGAGACTACATCGCTACAATTTGATATGTTTGATGATTGGAGGGTCGATGATGAACAGACCAATTTGCAGCCTCAGTAGTTTTTAAGATCTGAAGGCAATTGAAGTTGAGGGCAAACCAACGATACTTAGTTTTAACAAAGGTCACCTGAACGCTGACAACAAAAATAAACATATTTTATGACAGGACGTGTGTAGCTTGACTAATTCAGGCACAGAGAAATGTTCAGCTGATAACAAATAAATTACTTGTCCATACTACTGCTAAAATGGCAGCTGGTATTCTTTGCTACTTATCAGCATTAAAGATGACTGACAAAAAGACTGAAAACGTGAGAACTGAGTTTAAGGGAAAACTAACAACATAACGAAAACAACATTTGCATTCCAGTTTATGAGCCATAAGGTGAATATAACATGAACGCTTGCCCTTAATAGTGTATTTTCAAAGACATATCCTTCTCCAGATACATAATATTTTTAGATGAAGTTAACAGAACGAAGTCTTCACCATGCCACAAAATGTTATCTCCAAGTTTCTAACTTGGCCCTGTTCCAAGGTTTCAAAAACGTTACCTTCCATTCTTTCAAAAAATTTCTGTTCGTGGTCACTCATGCTCCAAAAAAATATTTTTTTTTAGTTAAACAGCAATAATAACGAAAAAGAATTATAATGATGTTAACCGTTATTTGTTGTAGGATCTAATACAAATTCCTTCTAGAATTGACTTTCGGAATCACCAGTCTATTGATGACTGATACAGAATTAAGCATATCAACATAGCAAAATTATTGGTGGTAATAGAATTGAATGATACTATTCGTTTTCTATAAAAGTGAAGCTAAGGCCAATCTTCGTAGAAAATGGAAACATTAGGGATACTAAATAAAATCTATTTTCATTTACCCAGAACCAATATTTCGAAGGTTATTGTTTTATAGCATCTGATTGGTCGTTTCTTTAACATTATTTACGTGTAAGTTGAAATGTAAGAAAAGATATTCGAAATTTTTATTTATTAGAATTAGTTAAGCAAGTAATGTTTCAAGACGGAAAAAAAAAGAAAAATTAATCAATGAACTTCAGAGACACGTCATAAAAGCTATTATTATTATTATTATTATTATTATTATTATTATTATTATTATTATTATTATTATTATTATTATTATTATGTCAATTAAAGCTGATGTATTTTTTCTCTGCAATTCCTTCTAGCACTATACCAGCAGTAATTTTTGTAACTTCTTTCGTTATTCACCAAATGTATTAGAACACATTCAACTATTCCAACATTAAACTGGAGGTGGAATTTATTCACTTTCCTCCCCTTCTCCCGTGATAAAAGGAAGAAGTAAAAGGAATTATAATACACTGAGGTTTATCATCCCCAATCCAGCAGTTTGTTTTTAAAGTTGGTGGGAGTTTAATAATAATAACAAAAATATTATTATTATTATTATTATTATTATTATTATTATTATTATTATTATTATTATGATCACATAAATCAATAAATGGTAAAGAAATCCACCCTGCTGCAAGTGTATATATATATATATATATATATATATATATATATATATATATATATATAATACATTTTTAAATGTGTATTTACACTTACATCATTGTGGATTTCTACACCGATAATAATAATAATAATAATAATAATAATATAATAATAATAATAATAATAATAATAATAATAATAATAACAACGCTAGAATCAATCCATATCTGAGCCAGAAACTTACTGCAACCAGTTATTTTTTCTTGAGGCAAAATCTATATTTTTCTCAACTTACAGGAAATCCCACTGAGAGAAGACACCCACCTCCACACCTTAAGAGCGCCGCCAACAGGTGCACCAACAGGGAAGACCTGTTTACAGAACCAATATTTATCGGCAGCGTAACAAGTCCTACCCGAATTTGATTGACTGCAGAGAGTCGGGTCATATATTTGTCCAAGGGTGTCGCCCTGCTGCGCCTTCTGGAGGAGGCTGCGAGTCGTTAATGGGTTGGTTTAACCCGAATGTGTCTCTGCAAGGGTGCTTGCGGGTCTTAATGAAGCATTTTCTATTTATTCAACGCCGTCGTCTGTTGCTCTCTTCTTTAGGAACAGACAGATTTTTCTGGCCACACGCACACACACACATGCCTAGGCACACATATATTTATTAATATATATACATACATACATATATATATATATATATATATATATATATATATATATATTTATATATATATATATATATATATACCAGTTTCAATGGAGAGTATTAATGCAGAACCTTACAACAGGAAAAAAAAAATGCCCTTTCTTTCTCTCTTCATATATATAATTGTATATATATATTTATATATACAATATATATATATACATATATATATATATATATATATATATATATATATATATATATATATATATACTGTATATATATATATATATATATATATATATATATATATATATATATATATATATTATAGACAAAGTATTTTCTCAGGAATAAAATCAATGGAATACAGAAACTCATAGTTCGTTAAACCATAGAATGAAAAATCTAGACGCACAAATAAACCTGTAGTTGAAAACATTGGCGGCAATTAACCTTCGTTATCCGAAATACAGCTTATATCACACGACTGTAGCAGGCACGTGTTTCCTGCAAAGGTCCTGTGAAATTTCGTATCGCCTGTCGTATTAAACTGGGAGCGTTGCAATCGGGCTTAATGAAAAACAGACTATTCCCCCGTTAACTGTGGACTTTATTGCTCCTGTGCGTTTTGATTTCAGTTCTGAATCCTTTGAAAAGGGCTGTAATCAATGTACATAAATTAGAGGCTTTTAACAAATGTGACAAATACGTCAACATACATACACTTACATATGTACAACTAAACACACACATATATATATACTGTACATATGTGTCTATGTATATATATACATATGTACATGTAAATATATATATATATATATATATATATATATATATATATATATATATATATATATATATATATATATAAAGCTCCCAGTTTATTGAATATCCCACACACCACCTTTTCCCAGCAATCTAACATCTGTTTATTTGTTCCAACTCGTATATTTAATGGAAGCAATTACTTAAGAGACCGGCGCTTACCAATTAGAACCCGAGTCGCGTTCCCGATCCACGTGGCTCTCTCCCCCTATCTCGTGTGTCTCCTCTATTCGTAATTGATGCTGGGCCAATAATAAACAGCTCGTGAAATCCCTCTGCTTTAGGGACCCTTTCCACCGGAGGTAGTTTGATCACTTACTGAGTAATGGAATGCAGCAGAATTTCCCCTTCATTTCTCTGTATGAGATGACATTTTGGTAGCGTTCGTATGTCAATATTTGCTAAGGGTAAGCGTGATTTGTTGAATTATACGTCACTGAATTTCTAGTCAGTTTGTTTGACGAAGTTTTGTGTCGTTTTATGCATTTTAACTCAATCATATTTATGTTCCGTTTGTTTTGTTGGTGACGTGTTTAGTACTTTATTGTATCTGCATTTTGTACTTATTTACGGTCATGGCCTGAGATGAATACACAATTATTACTGTTGTATTACTACGTCAAGGTGATGCACATAGTAAAGGTTTCTTGTTTACTATCAGGTTTTTCGGATATATATACATATATATATATATATATATATATATATATATATATATATATATATATATATATATATATATATATATATATATATATATATATATTTATATATATATACACGAACATATACATATACATACATACATATATATATATATTTATATATATATATATATATATATATATATATATATATATATATATATATATATATATATATATATATATATATATATATATATTTCTACGAACACTTTGCAGAAAAGTCAGCCAAGTGGCTAGCAACAAGTGACCGGATTTTGGAAGAGATATAGGAATGCGTTAGGAGGAGAGGGAGAGTGAATTATCATATCCAAATACGCTTTTGTGTTGCTGTTAGCGTTTCTTTTCGTTCTGTACATTTATTTTATGTAATTACCTATGTTCAATAGTTAACTAATTACTTATATTCAGCACTAGGTTAATTACTTATGCTCAGCAGGATACTCATGGAGGGTGTGTTATTTGCATGTATGTCTTTGCGGTGTTTGAAATTGTTCTCTCTTGATTATTTCAATTCTTTTTCTCCATTTACCTTCAGCATCTACACTTTACTGCCATAAAGGAGAGTTGGGTAAGCTATCCAAGGCCTTGAAGTTAAGGATGCGTGACAAACATAGACGTCATAGCCTTTAATATTTCCCTGCAAGTAGGTAATGTCTTAGCTTATTCTATCTTTTCTTTCTCTCTCTGATATTTCATTACCTCCCCATGTTTCTCTCTCTTCCATGCAATGACCCCTGTCTGCAACTTGTTGTGACTGCGTCTGTGTGTGTGTGTGCACGTATGTCTGTATCTCTGTCTCACCCTGAAAACCCCATTAAACGCATAAGCGAAGCCAGTTTATTGCACTGCGGCTCTACTGGTCATTTGACAAACTTATTTTGTTTATTTTTCAAAAAACATTTTTTGCTCCAAAGATCTGCTTTGAACCGTAAAAGGAATGTCAGCTTCGACGTGTCAGCGAACCCAATTATGGCGATAGTAAATATTTTAGGCTTTTATTTAATTCCTTTGAGCGTCCATTTGGACGAAATATTTTCACAGGCGGATAAAAAAAAAAAAACTTTGAGGATCTTTTACATAAGTTTCCTAATTGGACGACAGTGTTGATACGTGGTAATAAAAGTTTGTGGTTAGAGTCGCTCTTTGCAATTGCATGTGAAATATTAGAGGGTTCTGCAATATTATTTAGGACTAATAAAATGAAAAAATGTTCGTTAATGCCCAAAGGCTGAGATAGTTAGAGACGTTTACTCTTATGAGATAAGCTCAAATTTATTCAGTTAATTTGACTTCACCGGACTATTTATGAGTACAATATTATAATCAGCAGCATTCATGCACAATATCTAACCTTATAAGTCGTTGGTCATTCAACGTAAGGATGAAAACGCCACGGTGCAAGGAATCTTCATTAACTTACGCTGAAAGTCCATATGAATAAAATTAGATGACGCAAGTGATTTGGAGGGTCTGATGCGAGCGGTAACGGCGTGATTAGAAAATAACAGCAAGGAGATTTTAAAAAAGTTTCCGATACTGATAAAAAAAAAAACTGACAGGAAGTCAGAATGGATTAAGGCAGTGGTTCTCAACTTGATTCACGTCATGGATCACCAGCCCCTCCCCCTCCCCCCAATAAAAATATTGTGGGCCAATTCTGCTTTGAGTAAAGATAAATGAAGTATAGACAATATACATTTCGGACTGAAATATATTTCTCACACAAGAACCACAAGCTGTAGATTGTCATTATATTTTTTCAATAAGAATAATGAATAGTCAATTATCTATCTGGATGAAATTGTCCTCACTGCATATATGTACCAATCTCCAGTTTATTACCAAATATAGTGAACGTCCTGTGGACCACCCAAAATGTCACCATAGATCACTGGTGGGCCATATATCACCAGATCAGAACCACTAGATTGAAGTTAAATGATCAAGTAAATTTTCAAGATTTGATGGTTTTGGGAAAGAATTCATAACCATTTATAGAGAAAGATAATATGGTTGGAAGTGACGAAATCACAAAAGTTATATATAGGTAGTAATGCAATTTTCTCTATAAACAACGAATAAAGGTAGGAACTTCCTTATAAAGGGAAGAGGAAAAGAAAGAAACGTGAAATGGTTATATTTGATCTTATATTATGTTACTTTGATATTATAAAAAGTATACTGTGTTTTGCAATAATAATAATAATAATAATAATAATAATAATAATAATAATAATAATAATAATAATAATAATAATAATAATATAATAATAATAATGTTTAAAAATCTCACAATCGCATGCATCACTAAAATCGTGAAGGAATCCACAATGGCATAAGTGTAAATATATGTCAGAAATAGACACAAAACGAGGGCTTTCGAGAACCTGCCCCATTTCTCCTCCTCAGTAACTTGAACCATGGTGGATTTCTTCAGCAATATAGTTCCTCGTTGGACGAGTCGGTAGAGTTCTCGGGTAGCACTCTGCTAGTCCCCAGTTCGAGTCTCCGGCCGGCCAGTGAAGAATTAGAAGAATTTATTTCTGGTGATAGAAATTAATTTCTCGGTATAATGTGGCTCGGATTCCACAATAAGCTATAGGTCCCGTTGCTACGTAACCAATTCTTAGCCACGTAAAATATAAGTCAAAATAAGTTCTTAGCCACGTAAAATAAGTCAAATCCTTCGGGCCAGCCCTATGAGCGCTGTTAATCAGCTCAGTGGTCTGGCTAAACTAAGGTATACTTGACGTTTTTCTTCAGCAATAATAATAATAATAATAATAATAATAATAATAATAATAATAATAATAATAATAATAATAATATCAGCATAGGAAAATTAATATTCATGATATGGAAGTGAAAACTTGAAAAAAAATATTTAGATGAATTTTGTGAATATCATCGAACACTTGCTCCAAAATAACACCCCCGCCCCGACCCCACCATCCTCATCCCTGAAAGTTTATAACGTCAATCCAGTACAAAATTTAGTAGAATTGTATGATTTATCTAGGATAAAGCCATATTTCCATTTCATTTTCATCATATATCATCATTAGTCAGGTAGATACCCAGGTGTGCATTTCGCCTGTTAGAGTCATTTTGAGAATTTTATGTCGTTAATTTTATTTCATGAAATATGTTTTTTATTGCTATTTATTAAATATTTCATTAGCAGAATTTAAACCCTCAATTAAGAGGAAATATCAGCCAAGGGCAGGTTTTGGGTACCATGACCTATGCATTTTAAAAGTGTATTGTATTAGGTTATGGAAAAATAAGGTAGGATTAACTATTTTCTTTACAGTAGTTTCAAACCAAAAAGAGCCACATTATTATTATTATTATTATTATTATTATTATTATTATTATTATTATTATTATTATTATTATTATTATTATTATTATTATTAACTAAATTATTATTATTATTATTATTATTAACTAAATTATTATTATTATTATATTATTATTATTATATTATTATTATTATTATTATTATTATTATTATTATTATTATTATTAACTCAATTCAAGTCGCACTAAGGCAAAGAGAGACGACCGCTAGCACAGACAGAAAAAGCCATTATCACTAATCCAAGGATAATATTTATTTCCCGATCGTAATCGCTCTTACCAGCATGTGCCAAAGAATCTTTTTTAAAGTCTTGAGACAAACAAACAAACAAACAGAAAGGCAGACAGACAAATGGGCCGTGTCCCAAATTATCCTCCTCGTTTTTAACCAGAGGGTTTTTTCTCCCACTCGTCGAAGTCAAGTGGGGATGCAAGATGGGGTCTGAAGTGGCAAGGTGACAAGGGACCACTTCATCCCGTGTAATGGATGTCCTTTCGTTCGAGGTTGAGTGGTATGATATTCGTCTCTCTCTCTCTCTCTCTCTCTCTCTCTCTCTCTCTCTCTCTCTCTCTCTTTTGCAGTGTTCTTTATATTTACGCAATGTTAAGCAAAATCTTAATATCAAAATTCATGGACTGGTTATGATAAACTCTCTCTCTCTCTTACTCTCTCTCTCTCTTGCAGTGTTCTTTATATTTACACAATGTTAAGCAAAATGTTAATATCAAAATTCATGGACTGGTTGTGATAAACTCTCTCTCTCTCTCTCTCTCTCTCTCTCTCTCTCTCTCTCTCTCTCTCTCTCTCTCTCTCTCTCTCTTGCAGTGCTCTTTATATTTGTACACAATGTTAAGCAAAATGTTAATATCAAAATTCATGGACTGGTTGTGATAAACTCTCTCTCTCTCTCTCTCTCTCTCTCTCTCTCTCTCTCTCTCTCTCTTGCAGTGCTCTTTATATTTGTACACAATGTTAAGCAAAATGTTAATATCAAAATTCAAGGATTGGTTGTGATAAACTCTCTCTCTTTCTCTTGCACCCTTCTTTATATCTATACAATGTTACGGTGCATGTTCATATCACGATTCACGGACAGGATGTAATATATTCTCTCTCTCTCTCTCTTGCAGTACTCTTTATATCTATACAATGTTAAACTAAATATTGATATCATTTCGAGGATAGGATGTAATCAACTTTCTCTTATTCTCTCTCTCTCTCTTCTCGACCATTTTCCTCTTCGTTTACTTTCTCATTCTCTCCATCCCCAACCTCACCCTTTCCTTGTCACTATCTCTCTTTCCTCTCTCCTCCCTACCACTCCCTCCTTCCCTCTAAACCACCACCTCCTCCCCCCTCCCCTTCCCTTCACCTTCTCATCTCTCTTTCTTCCTTGCAATCACAAAAGGCACAACAAGCAATTTATTTAACCCCGCCAGGTGTGTGTGTATGTGTATGTGCCAGAGAAAAAAAAGAGGCCCGTTGCACAGTCTCTCCTCCATTCGGAGACAAACGATCTTCGTTTGTTTTCGGAGACACTGACCTCCGCAAGAAACGTCTGTTTTGGCTAACGACCTCTTACGTACTGAGCTCCAGGATCATTTGCTAAGTCTCTCTCTTTCTCCCACTCGAACGTAGCAACAATATGTCAACAGAGAAGCCGACAGAGCCCCTTTTTTTTCCTTTTTTTTTGGCAGGTGGGATATATAGGAAGTGTGAGGTGGACGAATTTGAAAGGGGTGAGAGGTGTGTTGTTTGAGTTCTCTCTCTCTCTCTCTCTCTCTTTATTGCCGTCAATGACTTTTAATATACATTTGTATTCCCTCTCCTCTCAATTTCTTAATATTGGAGGAATTATATTTACATGTATATGTATGTACAGTATATATATATATATATATATATATATATATATATATATATATATATACATATATATATATATATATATATATATATATATATATATATATATATATATATAAAGACCTGGGTTCGATCTGATGTGAGTCAGAAATTTATTTCTGTTCCACACGTGATTGTGTATTGATTATTTCTATATATATATATATATATATATATATATATATATATATATATATATATATATATATATATATATATATATACTGTATATATATATGAATGTATGTATGTATACACACACACACACACATATATATATATATATAGCACTAAACTGATCCAGCATCTATTCATTCAACTTGTACTGTCCTACCAAACATTCGACTTACCCGAAAACTAAGTGAGGACGTGGATTTCGAAACACAATCCTGCAAAGGAGAAAACCTGAAATTCCTTCGAAGGACTTCTTCTCCCGTCTGAGGATGCTGCGCTCCACCACCTCATAGAGGAGTCGAATAATTTGAACCTTTTCGGTTTCTGAAAAGAACAACAAGTTGATTCTGAAGAGTAAATGTCAGATATATGATGAGGTGGAGAAAATTGACAAGTACATTTTAATTCACTTGCGCAGAAAATGAATCAAGTGTATGAATGTATGCATGAATACGTGTAGCATGAATGACTGTGTGTACGTGTATTTTTGTGTGTATTATAAACACATGTGGGCATGTGTGTACGTGTATTTTTGTGTGTATTTATGAACACATGTGGCCATGCCTGCATGACTATGCAAATGTACCAGTAAGCATACAGACATGTGGATCTATGCATGCATGAATGTACGCATGTGTATAAATAATATATGTATGTATGTATACAATTAACTGCTCATCACAAATGCTGTCCCCATCACCTTTCTAAAATTCAACCAAAATTAACCTCAGCGAACTCTTACTGAAGAGTAAATTATATTTGAATTTTTATCCTTTCACTTGCGCTTTGATTGTTGATGTTGGTTCAAAAACAAGATGGCAGCCATTTCTTTATGACATATTATCAATTGTTTTCCTTGTGTGGAAGGCGTCGCCCTACACGAAATGACGTCATCAGCTTTGGAGCGTCTTAAATTTTCTATAATCGGTTTGGGAGAGCTGACATTTCGAGTTTAGCCTTGGAATGAAAAACAAAGGGAGTGATAATAATGGTGGCATCAACAACACCACGGAAAACGGGAATGAGGGCAAACAATATTTATAAAAATAACGATGAAAAGGTTAAAGGTATCAACAGTAACATCAACTGTACAGTATTATATAGTAGAGAAGATGCCTTGAGGATAACTGATGTAGAATGTCATAACTATTAAGAGAAAGTTAAAGCTAGAGATGATATGAATGATACAAATATTGATATTTAGAAGACGCAAATAAGAATTAATACTGAAGATAATATTATGAAAAGATAAGTTACGTTAATGTTAACTGTGTCCACAACACAATCGATAATAATCGATACACTAATGACGATAATTCCAAAATAAGGGCAAAGAGAGTGAAGAAATTACATAAAATAATCATCTGAAAGACAAACCTTATTATGAAAGGTGTACTTTTCTAAAAACTAATGAAATTAAAAGCCAAAATCAACTGAAGATAAGCAGAAGTAAAGAGTAATCTTGTGTATGTAGAATATTAAAAAAAACATTGAATAGCATTTTTTCTCCAATAATAAACAGTAGAAAGAATACGAAATATTGAAGAAGATTCTTATATTGGGATAATTTTTCATTTCAAGAAAGGGGCCACAATTTAGGACATCTAAAACAAGAAATGTAAGAATGGGAATGAAAAATAAGAAATACAGAGGAATATTCTTGTGAAATTGCAACAATTTCCCAAGAATTAGAAAGAAAACGAAGAATAAGTACGATACTATCACTCTCGTCAAAGAGCTATATATATAAAGACATGGCATAGGATATGCTTGTGAAAATGCAATATTTTCCAATGAGCAAGAAATAAAAAGACAAATAAAGACATGGCACAGAAGATTCTTGTGAGAGCGCAATATTTTCCAAAGAGCAAAAAATAAAAAGAAAAATAAAGATATGACAAAAGATTCGTGTGAAAGTGCAATATTTTCCCAAGAACAATAAACAGAAAGAGAAAGAAAGACACGGCATAGAAGATTCTTGTAAAAGTGCAATATTTTTCCAAGACCAAGAAATATAAAGACAAATAAAGGCATGGCATAGAATATTCTTGTTAGAGTGCAATATTTTCCCAAGAACAAGAAACAGAAAAACAAATAAAGACACGGCATAGGATATTCTTGTGAAAGTGCGATATTTTCCCAAGAGCAAGAAATAAACAGAAAAATAAAGACATGGCATAGAAGATTCTTGTGAGAGCGCAATATTTTCCCAAGACCAAGAAATAGAAAGACAAATAAAGACATGACATAGAAGATTCGTGTGAAAGTGCAATATTTTCCCAGTAACAAGAAATAAAAAACAAATAAAGATATGGCATAGGAGGTTCTTGTGAGAGTGCAATATTTTCCCAAGCGCAAGAAATATAAAGACAAATAAAGGCACGGCATGGAAGATTCTTGTAAAAGTGTAATATTTTTCCAAGACCAAAAACTATAAAGACAAATAAAGGTATGGCACAGAATACTCTTGTGAAAGTGCAATATTTTCCACAAGAACAAAGAATAGAAAGAGAAAGAAAGACATGGGATAGAAAATTCTTGTAAAAGTGCAATTATTTCCCAAGAACAAGAAATAGAAAGACAAGAAAGACATGACACAGAAGATTCTTGCAAAAGTGCAATATTTTCCCCAAGAACAAGAGACAGAAAAACAACTAATGTGTAAACGTGCAATATTTTCCCAAGAGCAAGAAATTACGGACGAACAGACATGGCATAGAATATTCTTGTGAAAGAGCAATATTTTCCCCAAGAAATACAAGAATGGAAGCGAAGAATAAGACACAGAAAGAAATAATGATCTCGGGAAGGGGCAACATTTTTTTTTTCAAGAAGAAGAAGAAGAAGAAGAAAGAAGAAGAAGAAAAAGAAGAAGAAGAAAACGTCATCCTCTTGAAGCGCTCAGTAGGGGATGAGTCTCTGTTTGTTTACCAAACGCTGCAATATATTGGCATGACGGCTGAAGGTTGCAAAGTTCCTGTCTTTTTTAGTTGTCTGCAACTCGCAGCTGCTATGTTGCAAGAGAAAGCCGATTTTTCTTCAATATTTCTCTCATGTTCTCGGTCAGAGGATTGTAAATTTACAGGTACACAGACTGTAGACTGTTGGAATATGGGCGTTGCTTAAGAACTCCTGAGGAGAAACTAGTTCATTTTCCTTAATGACTTTCATCTGTTGTCAGTCTGTTTGGCGTAAATAGATATGACTAAAAGATGTAGACAATTTC
>NC_089755.1:36525120-36527620 GCF_040412425.1 Macrobrachium rosenbergii
AATCTAAGATTTATCGTTAAACTTATTTCGATAATTAACCTACCGTAATAGATCTCTCTCTCTCTCTCTCTCTCTCTCTCTCTCTCTCTCTCTCTCTCTCTCTCTCTCTCTCTCTCTCTCTCTGTGTACGTGCGAGTCTGTATGAGCCCACTGTCATTCGGTCAGTGACACTATCACGTCAGACCAGAAAAGTTCTTTCAGCTAATCGATGGTGATCAATGAAAATGGGGGCCTGGTAAAGGGAGCCTATCGGCCTTTACTGAACATCATGAAACATCTTAAGATAAAGTACTAGTATCGTCCCTACTTCGACATAGCTTTGGGATTCTTTTCATCTGTTTAACCAATAAATTTTACCTTTCAGTGGAAAAACATCTGTTATTAATTGTTAATTTATGTCCACCATATTTACAAGCTTCGGTATTTTTTTAGGTATTTTCATGAATTCCTTTTTGCGTATTCTTATGAATTTCCTTGTTGTTGTAGAAGGTTTAGTAATTAGTTTCACATACAGTAAAAAAAAAATACATGTTGTTATTTTTATCTTTGCTTTTATTACATCCTGACGAAAATAAATAACGGGAATTTTTTAGTTAATTTCGATTCTTCATAAATAAGTCGGCCTTGATACCTAAATGTCACTTTATGCACAAAGAAATAGACAAAAAATGTTGGTAGTTTTGAGTCATAATTTCTAAAAAAAAAAAAATTTTTTTTTCTAAAATTTTTTTAAAACTGTTGACTTGTTATCATACCAACAATATTGGAGTAAGCTGTTTCATTTCATAATACAAGCAACCGACTCTCTCTCTCTCTCTCTCTCGATTTAATTTCAGATGATACATGAAGAGGTATAATTTCATGAATCTCTATATTTTCGCCAACTTTGCTAAATTTAGGCTAAACCTTAGACAGTTACCTTGTTAATTTTTCAAGTCAGTTTCAAAATGTCAGGCTTTAACAAGAGATGGGTCAGATTTATGCATACTAAGGTACTGCTTGTTTTCGGTACTTTTCACAACAAATTAAGGTTTGTCATTTTGTGCATAACTCGTCTTTTGAAGATTGTATATTCTATATTTTTAATATTCGGTATGTCATACTAGTTTTCTTAAGAATCTATATTCTACATTTTTAATATTGCCTACATCTTTAGACAAATTTCCTAATTTACCAATAATCCACTTTCGTAATATTTTACAAAAATATATAATATTTGAGTAGTTTTTTCTCAAGGATTTTTCAGTTTTCAAACTTCACTTTATTCCATGAACATGTTTCATAACAGCTTTTATATAAATAATCAGCCGAAAGTAAGCCGAAAGCTGTATCACTCAGCCATGGTACCATGGTCAAGCATTTATATATGTATATATATATATATATATATATATATATATATATATATATATATATATATATATATATATATATATATATATATATAAAATTGTATATGATATGCATATACATATATATTATACATATGCATTCTTATATTATTCATTTATTTACTTAGTTTTGTTTATTAATTCTTTCTTTTTTAATAAGTGAGATTTTTTTTCTGTATTTCCGTCTTCCGCCTGTTACTTCTTTCTAATGAACACCATATTCTTTGGAAGCTTGAATTGCAAGTGTTGGCCCCAGTGGGCTTGTTCCATATGAATAGGGTTCGTCTTCTGAATAATAATAATAATAATAATAATAATAATAATAATAATAATAATAATAATAATAATAATAATAATAATAAATATAAATATATAAATACACATTTATAATTATAATATATATGTAATGTATAAATGTATATATATATATATATATATATATATATATATATATATATATATATATATATATATATATATATGAGACTTCTTAACGAGTTGATTTCCAAAATCCAAGAAACAAAATATTTCATTGTCATCCTAAGTGATGCAGAGAGAGAGAGCGAACACGTAGCAAAAGGTCAACGCCCTCTAAAGCATAACTATTCCAGTATTAGGCAGCTTAATTAAAGTGGCCAATAAATGACTGCGCGTTGCAGTGCAGTGCAGTGCTTCCCCGGGAAAGAAATGCAATCAAGGTGATGGATAGGAAGAAAGTCTCTCGAAATTAATTGAATTAACTTGGACTGACGTGAATTTGCAAACGGAGAGCCCGTGGAATTCGAGCCATTCCAGCGACAATCCATTTAAAAGTTGTTCACTTTTTTTTTCATGTTTTGTTTTGGACTAATTTTGCGGCTCTGCCAGTCCTGCAGGTTAATGAACTCGACGCGTGCTAAGAGCATTTTCCTAAAATTGCGGTAAATGTTTTACATAATGACATTAAATGAAGCACGAACGCCTGTTCATTTCTCACGAGCCCTTTGAGTCTTTAAGCCTCAGTGTGATTCACACTATGCTCTCTCTTTCTCACACACACACACACACACACACACACACACACACACACACACACATATATATATATATATATATATATATATATATAT
>NC_089755.1:36532620-36542620 GCF_040412425.1 Macrobrachium rosenbergii
TGGGGAAAGATAATAAATTCTCTAATTATATTTGTTATTCTCCTAACAAGAGTCGCTCAGAAGCAGTGTCAAGTATCTCACTAATTCATTCCCAAAAGAATAAAAACACCCCTTACTCTTTCTCTCTTTTTTTTCACTCTCCTTTAAATCTGGCAGGGAATTTTACTCACAGATGCAAGGGGGGCGTGGAGGGAAGGACCAACTCTTAGAGGGAGCATTATAGTGATACACACACACATAAATATGTATATATACGTGTGTGTATTTATATATATATATATATATATATATATATATATATATATATACTGTATATATATATATATATATATATATATACACACATAAATTTGTATATATAAATGTGTGTATATATATATATATATATATATAAATACACACACATATATACATATTTATGTGTGTGTGTATTTATATATACAGTATATATATATGTATACATATAAATTAATAATATATATATATATATATATATATATATATATACAATATATATATTATATATATATTATATATTATATATAATATATATATATATATATATATATATATATATATATATATATATATATATATATATAAATAAATATATATATATAATATATATATATATATATATATATATATATATATATATATATATATATATATATATATATATATATATATAGAGAGAGAGAGAGAGAGAGAGAGAGAGAGAGAGAGAGAGAGAGAGAGAGAGAGAGAGAGAGAGAGAGAGAGGTACCAGCTCCCACAACTTCAGCATCACTTCATACTCTAAATAACATTTTGTCCATCATGATCAACCTTTAGGATACGAAGGCTGGCATTCAAAGCAAAATGAATGTCTATAATTAAAAACTTACATTAAAATATAAGCCCATCATGTATCCCCATTCCTAAAGCTGACAATCTAAGACTATATTTTATAGTGTACATAACTGCGCAAAAGCACCATGACTCAAATTTATACAATCAAATAAAATACTGAATATGTTTCGGGTGAATTTCTAATCTACATCCTGGCATTCTCATCCGGTGACTGACATTTATGTTAGAACAAAAGTTTAAAATGAAAGCTTACTATTCACAGCCAAAGGCTTCTATCAATGACTCCCGGGACTAACATTTAAAGTACAGGATTAATTTCTGTAATATTAATTACTCACGGTTAACTTTTATAAACTGGAGCTATTATTTACGATCCAGAGAGTAATATCGACAAACCTCACAACTAATGAATTTCTAATTGCAACTCAGATAATCAGAAAAGGGAATAATACTGAAGATGAGAGCGAGGCACAGAAAGTATTAAATTTACTCATTCTTTTAAGAATTAGCAAAAAGAACCCCGATGACCAAACTTAATTTTTTTTATCTGATCGAGGGTGATATGCAAATTGGTGGAAAATAACAAGGCAAAAATTCCAGGTATAAGCGAAGGCAAAGAACTCGGAGGGTACCACGACAACGAAAGTTCCAGCATGAAAAAGGAACTTGAGGTAAAAATTCCAGGTAAAAACAGGAAAGCGGAGGGTAAAAGCTCCAGGTACAAGTGCGGGCAATGATCTTGAAAGGAAACTTGGGGTGAAAAGGTGAAAGTTCCATTTGTAAACCACATGATGTACCTGGAGAAAAACTTGATGGAAAAGTTCCAAGCTTAAGGTAGGGCAATGAACATGAAACTTGAGGTAAAAGTTCCAGGTATAAACAAGAAACAGGAGGGCAAAAGTTCCAGGTATAAGAGAGGGCAATGATCTTGAAAGAAAACTTTGGGTGAAAGGCTAAGTTCCATTTGTAAGACATGATGATGAACCTGGAGGAAAACCTAATGGAAAAAGTTCCGAGCTTAAGTGAGGGCAAAGGGCACGAAACTGGAGGTAAAAGTTCCAGGTAAAAACAAAAAACCGGAAGGTAGAAGTTCCAGGTGAAAACAAGAAATCGAAGGACAAAAGTTCCAGGTATATGAGAGGGCAATGATATTGAAAGGAAACTTTGGGTGAAAGGATGAAAGCTCCATTTGTAAGGCATAATAATGAACCTGGAGGAAAAGTGAATGGATAAAGTTCCAAGCTCAAGTAAGGGCAATGAACTTGAGAGGAAGTCTGAGGACACAAGTTTCAGGTTTAAGTGAGGACAAGAAACTTGGCAGGGAATCACAAAGGTAAAAGTTCCAGGCATGAGAAAGTCAGCATAAAAAAAACTGTAAAAGTTCCAAGCATCAGCTAAGACAGTGCACTAAAACCCGTGGGTATAAGTATTACAATGACTGAGGGCAACAAACTTGACGAAAGTAACAAGCCCCAGTTTGAGGGAAGTCAATGAGCTCAACACAAAACAAAAGAGCTAAAAAGTCCCGAGGTATAAACGGTTCCGAAACCTTCGGTTGTATTCTACGGACCTTCGTGTCTCTCTAAGTCATCTCCAAAGGCTTTAGAGCGTACGAAGACGCTCCTTTTGCAAATGCTTGAGGAAGTTCATTGCCACCTCAAGCGCTCTCGCAGTCTTCATCCGCCCACTCGGCGAAAGCACCTGCGTATTACCGGGTCACTCAACTCTCCGTATTATGCAGGTTCTCGTACTTCCTAGTAATTGTCGAGTGACTCTTTTTGTTTAACAGTTGCCTCTTCCACATCAGTGACTCACTTCACTTGCTCTCACTTACTCTGCCAGGTTTCTTTTTAATCTACTGGCTCTGACGCCAAACTTCTAATGTTTGTTGTAAGTTGCATTAACGATTGGCTCCGTCGATGGAAAGGCGTTGACCGTACGGTAAACTTTCGTCTTTTATCCTGACTAAGGTACTTGCACGAGAGAGAATATTCTGCTACAGTAGAGTTGTACTAGAAATCTCTTCAGTTTGGGCTTTTGGCTCACTGTCACGTGCAAATGGTGACAGTAAAACCATCTGCTAAAGAGATACGAATTTACTTTTAGTATAAATTTTGTCAATGTCTGTCTGTCTTATTCAAAAACGTTAAGACATAATCATTTGTGCATCAGATATTTCAGGTATGATACATTGTTCTCTCTCTCTCTCCCTCGTACCAATCAATACAGCAATAAAAGAAGTTTATGATATGATACACTGCTCTTTCTCATTCTCTCTTTCTCTCGTGACATTAGACACTACTCTGACATTTCCCCTGTGTCTCTCGCTAATAAAGGACAAAACTCTCTCTCTCTCTCTCTCTAGAAGTCACGAGAGAACCCAGTCACGTGCCCCGGACTCCTTACGGCTGTCGGATTCCCGAGGCCATTTCTCTTGCTTGCCCCACGGCTCGGCCTTGTCCAGGGGATCAGATCGCATGTTAGTGTTGTTACACCTAAAGCGGATGCACAAGAGGAGGCTTATAAAGGACAAAGTGAGCTTCGTTATTCCCTCACTACGGCACAATGCCGGATGCTTCGGAATATTGAGGTTTTGGGGGTAATCGACGTCGTTTCCAGAAGTCCAAAAGACAAGTTGTACTTCCTTTTGGGGCAACTGTTGTTGTTTTCTTGTCTGAATACTGATGGCCGCGTATCCACTCTTTCCTCAATTACTTGTTTTTGATTGTTCTTTTTATTTTAGTTTAAGATTCCCTTATGCCAGCACTGGCTCTTGCTCTTGGGCAACCCGTAATTTTGATGGTTAAAATCGAAGTTGATATGAGAACATGGATCTTGGTTAAAACTGCATAAGACTTTCGAACGCTGTTTCTAAAGGTCGCGGCCAGGTAGCAGATCAAAGACATTTCAACAGGGATTTAACTTAACCTTAACAGAGGGTGCCGTGGCCTGGTATGGCTAGGGGGGGCGGGGTTTCAGTCCCTGGACACCATCCCTCTCACCTTAACGAGACATCGAGCATAGCAGAACGACGGGTGCGGAATTATTCTGCAGTATTACCGTGTACTACGACGTATAGTGAGATCAAACTCCGTTTAATTGTCACTGTGAACGGACGGATTCTTAGCATTTGTTCGAAATGTACTTGGCTCATTTTGTTAAATCAAAGTCAATAATTTTGGCAAAATATTTAGTTTCCAAAACCCTGACAATGTCTACGATTATTTTCAGCATTTTCTCAATTAAAGTAAAGATATTAAAGCGTTATTCAACTTGAAATATGTTTTGCAATTGCTAAAGATGATTTTCCAACTTCTATACAAGTCTCAAACTAGAGACTTTGTTCGTGTTTTAATAACTAATTTGGAGTCGTAAACGAGTTAAACTCCAAAATCTTTCTCGAAACTATCGAAGATTTTGGTTTATGATCAATGTCCGTCTTTGCTTGGGTTCACATTTGGTACTGATCATATTATTTTGTATCTATCGACGGGGTACGAAATTGTTCTTCAGTGACAAAATATGTTTAACGTATAAAAATATGCTTTTTGTATTTGCGCAAAAAAAAAAAAAAAAAATGTTAGTGAAAAGAAATCCTCTTCATGTTCTAATATCTAGAGTCACGGTTCATAAAGATTTTAAGAGGCGAAGTTGTCTCAATTTAATTTTTTTTTTTTTTTTTTAAGAATCCAAACACACAAATGGCAAACCACAGCCTAGGGTACATGAGGATTGTCTTATGTACACGGACCCTGGTCCCAAATCCAAGTTCACATTCGTTGCTTCGTACCGGTACGAATGAATGGAAAAATATACCTTTACGTAACATGTATTCAGAATTACCACGATAGTTCACTGCATTGCAGTTGCATAAGTGTATTTTCAAAGAAAGCTATCCAGGCTCTCGTCAGTGTGCATGCATATTCAGAGATGCTTATCCAAAGTAAATTGTCTTAACGGAATGATTTACAGATGTAAAACTTTCTCTTGTGAATGTCGCAGATACTCGTATGTGCATTCAAAGCTGGTGATTACTCATCCAAAACATCTTTAACCTTGGTCTAGTTTTTTTTTTCTAAGGTCACAGGTCAATCTGTTACTTTCTATAATTTTCCATAGGATCTATATTTATGGTTCATAGCCCAGGCTTCTTGTAAATGTTGCATTGCTTTAAAATGACTTAATTATTGCTAAAAAAAAGACATCAAACTTCTTTACCATACAAGGCTCGAAGTTAATTTTTTGTCAAGATTTTATTTAAGAATTACTCTTGTCTACATCCCAAATCCTTTCAATTATGTTATTTTGAATTTCCTGCAAAAATATTACTTCAGAATAATAAATTTTGAGCACAAACACGAAAGTTCATTTTCAATGACCTTTAGAATATTCGAGCATATCTATGAATACAGGAATCCACTACAGTCATATTTTGCAGACGTGAAAACCGATACCCAAGCAGGACTGATCTAACGTTAACACTTCATTATTCTCTGGTTTGGATGAACCTACAGCTTATTGTGGATTCCGAACCACATTATAGCGAGAAATGAATTTCTAACACCAAAAATTGAACTCCGGCCCATCGAGTAACAGTCTGAAGCTGTACCGGCTCAGCCAACGAAGGGCTTCTGATTTGGATGAAACTTAGCAAGTAGGTACTGTTGAAGATGACGCTTGTTTTCCACAAATATTTCTAACCTAAACCTACTTTTCAAGGTCAAAGGTCAATTTAAAAGCCAATACCACAGAATATATTCTCCAGCTCTCAATAGCTATTTTGAGGCATCTAGTCTTTGGAATCCAGTATGTCGCATAATGACACAAGATGGGGCATCAATATTTTGCTATAAAAATTTTTCTTTTGTGGTAAATTCTTTGATCTTCATCTCCTCCAAAACACTAATATTCCTACAGTCACTTTTATTTGTCTGAAATATTACTGCAACACACAATATACCTGTCATAATCTTTTATTTAAAAACGTTTTTAATAAATTTGCTGAAGTGATTACATGTGAGTGTATTGCGTAATGTAATACAAATCTTTTTTCGATATTATTGTTTTTGTTGTTCTATAATACTTATTATTTTTATTGTTGTTGCAACAGCATATATAAATATCAATTATTATCATTATTGCCCTAATGTAATCGTGGAAAACGACACAGACACACACACACACACCCACGCACAAAAACATTAATAATCTCACATGACCTAGTATTTACCGCTGACGAAGAGTATATCGGCGGATAATTACCGATAACACAACATTAATGCGGCATCAGAGCATCGATTTCCTCCTATGAAGAGAAGATGTGTTATCAAAATATTTACTCTTGATAATGAAGTCCAAATGATGGCTCAATGCTGCAGTTTCCTAATTAAGCATTACTAACAACTATCGGAAGGAAGACTAATTAGTTTTTGGCTTTAGGTGTTGAAAAAATCAAGTCCTACTTGGGTGTGGGTTTTTCGTCTACATAATATGACTGTAGAGGATTTCTGTATTGAAAGATATGCTTGATTATTCTAAAGATTATTAAAAATGAACTTTCGTGTTTCTGCTCAAAATTTATTATTCTAAAGGAATGTTTCTGCAGGAAATCCAAAATAACATAACTGAAAGGGTTTGGGATGTAGACAAGAGCAATCTTAGCGTAAAATCCTAACATAAAATTCATCTGAGCCTTGTATGCTAAAGAAGTTTGATGTGTTTTTTTTTCAGCAATAATAAAATAATTTTAAAGCAATGCCACATTTACAAGAAGCTTAGGCTTGAAACCATTAATATAGATTCCATGAAAATTATGAGAGTAACAAATGACACACACTAATTAATCAATAAGAACTGGAACAAACATGGGGCAAGTTAATCTAAGCAAATTGCATTTTCTAAAGGCATTTTTATTTGTAGACTAAAATAATAAAATATCCTAAAAAGAATTTTTAATAACTTACATTGAATATTGTGTGCATTTTCGAGAAGCACTCAGTAATGCTGAGCTACGCAAGGTTGAGTTTGTCTTATTCAGATATATTTTATTGAAAGTAATTTTAACACCAAACAAGACTGACAGATTCTCAACCAAGCCCTCAGAAGGAGGTGCAGGAAAGAAAGGAAAGGGAGAGTGAGGAGTTAAATAATTAGGAAATGAGAAAATGAAGAAATACAAGTAAACGTCACTAATTTATGACTGGATACGATTAAAAATACAGGCTTGAAACGGGGAAATGGGCAGTTTTAGTGTCATCAACTACTAAATTCATCAAAAGCTTGAAGTGTAGCAATGTAGATGGAACAGATCACACTAAATGAGTAATAAGAACAATGTATTATAACGTTCCCAAACGGATTTCCGCGTTTCATCCCGCTTAAATAGGACAAACGAAAAAAAGTATTATCAGAACAGTGATTGAAAACCGAGTCTCTATTGATCCTTTCAGAAGAACAGTTTTACTATCTGTCATGTGCTATCTTTTAAGAAAGAAGAGATCTCTGAAAACCCCCAGAGAACTGGACATATATACCTTTCATTTTACGGAGATAAGAAACAGGAACCTTTTATCTATACGAACAGCTTGCAGAAACTCATGAAACTGTTGCAACAAAGGAAGGTTTCATCTTTTTTCCATAAGAGTCTGTTTGGACGCCATTTTAACAGTGCCATTACTTCAAGTTCCTGTCTGTCATATATGATAATGTTTTAATTGTATCATTATCAGAGGTCAATTATTTTAGGTTTCTGAAAAGAAAACTTTTGTGCCTGCTTTGCCTGTCCGTCCGCACTTTTTCTTTATCGCCCTCAGATCTTAAAAACAACTGCGGCAACAGGGCTGCAAATTGGTATGCTGATCATCCACCTCCCAATCATCAACCACACCAAATTGCAACCCTCTAACCTCAGTGGTTTTTATTTCATTTAAGGTTAAAGTTAGCCATAATCGTGCGTCTGGCAACGATATAGCCAGGCTACCACCGGACTGTGGTTAAAGTTTCATGGGCCGCGGCTCATAAAGCATTATATCGAGACCACAGAAAGATAGATCTATTTTCGGTGGCCTTCATCATACGCTGTACAGAAAACTCGATTGCGCCGAAGAAACATCGGCGCATTTTTTTACTTGCTTAGTGTGATCGCCAACATGTGATTACTATAATTCTGTGGCATGGTGCTACATTCAACCAACATATAATAAACGTTATTTACTTCATTATAAAAACAGATAAAGAGAGTGATAATTGCTCTCCAAAGTATCACTACCATAATCATACAATGAAAGAACTGTTCCGAAATAACGCAATAATAGTAATATGCAATTTTAAGTAAAACACCTTGGTAAACAGCAAAGAGTCTAAAACTAGTGAAAAAAAGATTATAAGAAAGGTATTATAAGGAAGATAAATGGAGAGAGTAATATGGAAAGAATTAGCATCATCTCAGTTAGAACACCAAGAATATATTAAAAGAAAGGTCAAAATAATTCGTGACTGATACATACATACATACAGTACATCCATACTTAAACATAAGTAGGTAGATATATCATACATCTTATTTCATCACAGAAAGATATGAGCACACTCGTAGACCCATAATGCTCAGGGGAGAGGAGAGAGAGAGAGAGAGAGAGAGAGAGAGAGAGAGAGAGAGAGAGAGAGAGAGAAATGATGGAACAAACATTATATGCGTACCTCCATAGATTTATGAGTTGAGAGAACAGAGAGAGAGACCTTCATAGATTTAGAGAGAAATAAACAATAAACTCACATTATATGCATACCTTCAGATTTATGAGAGATAACATTTAGAGAGAGAGAGAGAGACAGAGAAAGAGAATAGCCTCGGGGTTCAAAATAAACAATAAACTCATCGACAAATACATAAATATCACGTTGGAGTGTATATATGCACATAACTCCTAACATTTTTGAGATGAGAGAGGAGTAGAGAGATACATACATGAGAAATCATACGGAAGGACAAAACGTCGTCCTACATAGCCTCGAGAGGCTCATATGGATTATATCTCTCATATATATAGCAGATATAAAAGAGCACGTTGGGTATAATATATATATACATCCATATATATATACTATTTTTTTTTCGATGAAGGTGTATATACATACATACATGCAGACATATACATAAATACAAATACATACGTACCTACATACATACACACACACACACACATATATATATATATATATATATATATATATATATATATATATATATATATATATATATATATATATATATATATATATATATTCTAATTTTCAGAAGGGGCTAAGCTGAATGATCTCATAGTAGGATGTATGGATAGGAAGAATGGTCAGCTCGTCATTAACATACTTATTAATAGCTGCGCTTCGGGATCACCCATATCCCATCTTTTCTGACTAAAAAGACACAAAAACACTAATTAAAACTTACAACAGATCTTAGAAAATTAAAATGCTTTAAAGACTGAAAATGACAATGACAAAAAATATATTACCTTCAGTAATAAGTCCAGAGGATGAAAGTTTAATAAGAGTAAACAAGGTTAGGAAGAAACAAGAATAGGGGAGGGGTACTAGGCTATGCATAAGGGGGTTTAAAGTTAAATGATTATTGAGCGATGGAAAAATTTTCTTGATAACCAAGGATTCTAAAATATTAAGGAGGTGTTCCTTCTGCGTCGTGGTCACTATTTCAAAGTTTTTATAGTTTACTGGGTTTTTACAAATTAATGAATGATTTCTAATGTTGGACATTTCAGGTTTTGCTAGCCTAAGACCAGCACAATAGCCCAATCCACTGTGGCAATCTGCCCTCACTTTGAGCTACATAAAGCAAAGGACATTTTAAATAACCATTTTAGCCCTCCCTCCCCTTCCCTCGATGTTCCCAAATTAGAATACTACTTTTCCTTTCCTTTTGTACATAATGGTGATTTTTTACGACATCTGAAGCAGATTATAACCAAACACTTCCCAGCTGTCAAGGTCAACATAATTTTGAAGAACCCAAAAGTCTTGGTAGCCTTTTTAGACACAAGGAGCGACTCCCTCCATTGATGCAGTCGGGCGTGGTGTACAAGTATACTTGCTGTTGCAGTCCGCAACAGATTTATGTCGGAGGTACGCGCCG
>NC_089755.1:36547620-36557620 GCF_040412425.1 Macrobrachium rosenbergii
ACTAAAACTATTTACAAATGAAATGAATGGCAAATATTGAAAAAAAGGTGAAAATAAAGGTTTGAGCTTAAAAGGAACTAATTAAACTATATTTTTATAACCGAAGTGGTATAATTGTTTCAGAAAACCAAGTCATTCATATAAAAAGTAAGGCAGTTAGAGGGCAGATTACAGAAAAGACAGCAACCACAGAATGGAGTTTATTTTTATATAAAGATTCAAACATAAAGTGAATAACCGATATGACAAAACAAGATGGCTAATGAATTAAAGGGCACAAATAAAAAAAAAATAATAGCTAATGAATATGGAAACAGACGAAAAATGATTAACGAACTTGAACAAATAAAAAATGCGCCGAAGTCTCTTCGGCGCAATCGAGTTTTCTGTACAGCCGCTACAGCGTATAATCAAGGCCACCGAAAATAGATCTATCTTTCGGTGGTCTCGGTATAATGCTGTATGAGCCGCGGACCAAGAAATTTTAACCGCGGCCGGTGGTGGCTTATCCTATATCGTTGCCACAAGCAAGATTATGGCTAACTTTAACGTTAAATAAAATAAAAACCACTGAGGCTAGAGGGCTGCAATTTGGTATGATTGATGATTGGAGGGTGGATGATCAACTTACCATTTTGCAGCCCTCTAGCCTCAGTAGTTTTTAAGATCTGAGGGAGGACAGAAAAAGTGCGGACAGAAAAAAGTGCGGACGGACAGACAAAGCCGGCACAATAGTTTTCTTTTACATAAAACTAAAAAAAGGAAAAATTGAAAATTAAACTTACGAAAACCAACTGACGTCCAAAGAAATATTTCTGTCTAAATGCCTGGTATTCAACATATGATTCAACACACGGCGTGAGGGTGCGAGCCTTTCCTCCACATTCCTGCGTAACCCAGGAGTGACTTCCGCTGACGGTGACACATCAGTTTAACGTACTCATTAAATTTTCAAGCTATTCGTAGACTTGCAATCTAATAGGCTTGAATTTATCGGTCAAGCTGTGGTCAGCAGTAACCACAGAACGAGAATTTAATAATAATAATAATAATAATAATAATAATAATAATAATAATAATAATAATAATAATAATAATTATTATTATTATTATTATTATTATTATTATTATTATTGTTTCAAAACGGCTTCGCAAAAAAGTTAATTGACTATCATGCAATAAAATCCTACTTCATATTGTATTACAGATGGAAGATTGTTGACTATTTTGTTACAGTATTATTATTATTATTATTATTATTATTATTATTACTTCAAAACGGCTTCGCAAAAAATTCAACTGACTATTAAGAAATAAAATCCAACTTTATATTTTATTACAAATAGAAGATCGTTGACTATTTTGTTACAGTATTATTATTATTATTATTATTATTATTATTATTATTATTATTATTATTATTATGCTCAGATGAAGGAAGCACACTATGTACATAAAAAAAAGAAAACACGACAGAATCAAGCCATAACATGACTCACCAGATCATAAATGAGAGATCTATTTCGGCAACTTGAAGAACACGTGCCGGAACTTGGACAACGAGTGAAAAATGGAAAGAAAAAAATATAACCCGCCATGTTTGCGCAATCAAAGATTCATCTCATTCAGGTACATTCCTATTGTTTGCAATTCGTTAACCTTTGCCTTATGGCATTCGTCCATCTCTCTCTCTCTCTCTCTCTCTCTCTCTCTCTCTCTCTCCCTCCCTCTCTCTCTCTCTCTTAAAACCAACAGCGAGTTTAATGGCTTCATTACAGGGGGCGGGAAAGGTCATTCGTCGTTCACCGGAAGTGCTTTTTGCGAAGGTCAGTTGCACTTCCAGTCAGTATTTGTTCATAATTTACCATTTATCACCCTCCGTCTGCACCCTCCGAATTTAAAGGCGGGGGATGGTGGGGTGGGGAGGGGGGGGGGAAGGTTGAGGGGTTAGCCAATGTATGAGAGGAACAGGATGAGAGATTAACATTTTCTTGACCTTCACTTGTTTTTAATACAAAGGAGTTGGTGAGATTTAAGGATTTTTGGACAACGTTTAACTGTGTTTTGGTACGGAAATCTGTGCGAGACAATGATTTGACCTTGTGTGTGTGTTTTTGTTTTTGTGTAAGCATGTATAAGGTACATGATGAGAAATAAGATTTCTCACCGTTATTTGTTCATGTTTATGGAGGTGAATCCGGGAGAAATAAGCTTTTCACACTGTTGATCGGTTGTGTGCCAAGGCGTGATAATGAAACCTTTTGACTTGCTGGTCACAGCTACTGTATTGCTGAACATATACAAAAAGAAAAACATCCACATATATTTCAAATAGAACGAAAATGAAAAATAGAAAAAATGACTACTATTCGTTATATATCTGCTGTCTGTCTGCCTGTCTGTCTCTTTCTCTCTTTCTCCCCCCCGCCGTATAGGTTGTAGAAAAACACCCAGGGGAAAATGGGCTATACAAAAGAAAGGAAACGAGAATATAATACTGAAAAGTATATATTATTTGTAATCTCTCTCTCTCAAAAAGGGACAAGAATTATGAGCAAATGTTCTTCTAAACCCTCCTCTTTATCTCTGTCTCTCTCTCTCTCTCTGAAAAGACAGACGGCCACGCGTTATTATACATGCAAGTCACCCCCCACCCCTAACACCCACGCCCTCATTCTCTCTCTCTCTCTCTCTCTCTCTCTCTCTCTCTCTCTGTGTGTGTGTGGGTGTGCAAGTAAATTTTGAGCAACCACCAGGCGAAAAAATTTTTTTTTTTTTTCAAACTAAAAGGAATGGGCAAACTCATAAAAAGGAAACGAGCTTTTATGATGATGATGTACCAATTAATGCGGGAAGCTTAGCTGCCTGGGATCTAGGAAATAATGACATTCCAGCACAAAGAGGGGATCATTATTCCTTTCGAAATGACAATGGCTTACGGCCATTCTTCCATGAAATGGCAATCAAGTTTTGGGTATTATCTGTATTATGGTAATTTACAGCGATTTACTAAGTATGTGCGACTTACCTGCTTCCGGGAAATCATTATTTTATGCTTAAGTTCTTTTTTTGTTTGTTGGTAACTGACATATAATGAAAATAAGAAAGAAGTAAAAATATATACAGTCACAAATGATTCATTTCCTTGCAAAAATATATATGGTCATTTTCTTGTTCTTGGTTAATCAGTAAGTTTATTAATTATGATATTATGAATCTAGAGAAATGTTCATGAACTGTAATCACGGAAGAAAACAAAATAAATTACTGTAATAAGATTTACGATGTAATGTGACCTACACCTACAAAATACACACTAATGGCCAATTAACGATTTAATGAAGTTTTAAAATGTTATCATGAAGAACTTGTTTTCCTCCACAAGTAAAAAAAGAAAATAAGTCAAAGCATTATCTATATATAATCAATAAAAAGAAACCACTCATCAGACAAAATATTCAGAAATACCTTTATTGTTGAAATGAAAGCTGGAACCGCAGACGTGAGAGGGAATTTGATGAATAATTTCTGTGTTGTTATTATCTCTGCCTCTCTCTCTCTCATTCTATTTTTGATGACGTCTGGTCAGCCTTCCACGTTAAGAAGTGGGTCCCATACCACTGTGTCGTGTCGTCTCGACTATGCTGTGATAGTAATAGGCACAATTACAATAATGACAATTACAGTAAAGGAAATTGTAATAGAAATGGTAACGATACCAATACAGATGTAATCGTGAGATTAGGTTATGTGGATTCAAGTTCTAAACAGAAATGAATTGAAGAGAGAATTTAAGCCCAAGGACAAAAGCTGGGACCAATGAGGTCATTCAGCGCTGAGACGGAAATTGACAGTAAAAGGTTTAAAAGGTGTAACAGGAGGAAAACCTCGCAGTTGCACTATGAATTAATTGTTACGAGAGGGTGGAAAGTAAGATGGCAGAAAGAGAATATGAAAGGAGGTACAGTTAAAAGGAACGAAAGGGGAGCCGAAGGCACGAAGCAAACAACTTTTAATAAATCGCGTATATAATTACTATGCGTGACATTGACATTTCCTTTGTAGCTGATCCCTTTACCTTTGTCCTATATTATGTATATTGTATGTGCATAGTAATTACTTAACATATTTAGTTTGGAAGCGGCCTCTGAATGTTTATATCCATTTTTGCTAGTCCATTATAAATGTGTTCTCCTACTGCATAATAATAATAATAATAATAATAATAATAATAATAATAATAATAATAATAATAGAATATTCCTTTAATAATAATAATAATAATAATAATAATAATAATAATAATAATAATAATAATAATAATAATAATAATAATAATAATATGTACTTCATAAAATTGGAAAAATGAGTGATCTTGCATTTCTATTCTAATTAAAAGAAAAAAATTTTTTTTGCTTCTAGCAACGAAAAATTCACAATAAACTAATGATCTTAAAGAGGGACAAATTAAGATTACAAAAATTAGGATATTTATTTCAACAGAAAATAAATGCACATGGATATAAATTTTAATATTACCTTTTTAGTTTTCTGTAAAAGAAAATTATTGTGCCGGCTTTGTCTGCCCGTTCGCACTTTTTTCTCTCCGCCCTCAGATCTTAAAAAACACTGGGGCTAGAGGGCTGCAAATTGGTATGTTGATCATCCACCCTCCAATCATCGGTCATACCAAATTGCAACCCTCTAGCCTCAGTAGTTTTAGTTTTATTTAAGGTTAAAGTTAGCCATAAATGTGCTTCTGGCAACGATATAGACAGCCACCACAAGGCCGTGGTTAAAGCTTCATGAGCCGCAGCTCATACAGCATTATACCGCGACCACCGAAAGCTGGACCTATTTTCAGTGGCCTAGATTATACGCTGTAGCGGCTGAATAGAAAACTCGATTGCGCCGAAGAAACTTCGGCGCATTTTTAACTTGTCTTCCCAGGAAACAAGGAAACGCCGAAGAAAACAAGAACAAAATGATAAATTTCAAAATAGTAATACCGCTCTCTTCTACCGTCACTGACAAAGCCCCTTAAATTTTCCGCTTCAGAAATTCTATTTACTCGAAGCAGCCTACCTGTCAGTCACACTTGCTTTATGTTTTCACCATTTATCCTAAGGATATTCTGATCAAAGCTCTTTCGCTTCCCATTTGAAATGGGGGTGAGTATTCGATCATCAACGTCTGGGTGTCTGGGACTACAAATGTGCCTTATTTAGAGATTAAAGAAAAATAAACAGGTTTAAACCTCTATGTCACTCTAACCAGGTTACGTTCGGTAAATGTTGTTTATAAATATGTTTAGGTTACTGGTTTCAACAGTCATGTTTATAAATAGGAAAAGGGGCTAGCGATGGATTCCCATCTGATTTATTTTTGCCAACACCATGAAACTGAAGTAATATATTTTATAATATTACATAATATACCATAATATAAAAGCTATATTCCCCTCTACCTTAATTCTGAAATCTCTGTAAACTAAAGTATGTTATGCCTGTTATTACCATTGAAAAAACAATGTTATCATTTCCTGTGTTATTGCAAATGGATCAATAAAGGCCCGAACGCAATCTGCATTACATAAAGCACTTACTATCTTACAAATAAACTCAGGATAGTTTGTGCTTTACCTGATGTGATGTTCTGATTGTACCATCAATAATGACAGGTACAGAAAAATCATAATTTGTATATGTACCATGTACTGTATGCGGCCAACACTCAAATGAACGAATGCGTAGAAAGTTAGCACGTATATACGAGCGCACACATAAACATACACAATAATAAACACAATAAAACACAATACTTATAAACATATAATATATATATATGTATATATACATATATGTGTATATGTATATATATATGTAGTATATATACATATATATATATATATATATATATATATATATATATGTATATATATATATATATATTATTACACCTGTTCACTGAGTTTCTATGTGTTTTCAATTTCTGAAGAGAGAAGGTGATTACAAAGTGGCCTCAGTTATCGATAATTTATATTATTCAGCTACATGAATGTGTGTCACACCTGTGCTATTGTCTTAACGGGCAACCTATGTGAGGGAAAAATAGGAGGAAAAGGAGCAAAAGAGGAGGAGGGGAGGAGGGGAGAAGGAGAGGAGAGGAGAGAGGAGCATGAGGTAGGGGAGGTGGGAGGGAGGTAGAGGAGGAGGAGGGGGAGGGGAGAGCATGAGAAAGAGAGGAGGAGGAGGAGGAGGAGGAGGAGAGAGAGAGAGAGAGAGAGAGAGAGAGAGAGAGAGTGCACACCGTTCATGATGCTTATCAATTTTTATGGAATAATTTATAATGATTTCTGTCTGTTTGTGTGTGCTAGAGAGAGAGAGAGAGAGAGAGAGAGAGAGAGAGAGAGTACAGATTATATGAATCAGTTTGGGGGTTAATTATCAATGGTGCCATTTGTGTGCGTGTGTGTTTATGTTTGAGAGAGAGAGAGAGAGAGAGAGAGAGAGAGAGAGAGAGAGAGAGAGTGGTGAGAGAGAGAGGTGGGAATAGTGGTGAGTGAGAGAGTGTAAATTACATGGTACCATTTTGAGAGAGATAGACCTAGCTGAACGTATATTGAAAATGTATTATGGTAAACGATTGCTTATTTGCTTAACAGTGATACAAAGCAACAAAGCTTTATAACTAAATTACAATAAAAAACATATCGGAAATCCATACTTTTAAGTTCGTTTAGAATTCTGTCAAGATTCCCCATACACAAATCAGCTATATATGGTTAGGCAAACATTATATTTATCTATAAGAGAACCTGGGCTGAAACTCGAATCTAATTTCATATATTAAGTTGGAGTTATCCCAACACCTGGCCTTTTGTCATAATCACGCTGTGATAATTACGTGTAAGTGAATAAGAGGCCTGGTTTGGACCTCCGAAACAGTAATCATCAGAAAGTCAACAGGATAAAAAGAAGTAAAAAAAAATGCGCCGAAGTTTCTTCGACGCAATCGAGTTTTGTATTGCGCCGCCAAGGCAGCATATAATCAAGGCCCGGAAACAGATCTATCTTCGGTGGTCTCGGTATATCGCCAGGTAAGAGCCGCGACCCAGAAACTTTAACCGCGGCCCGGTGGTGGCTCATCTCTATATCGCTGCCAGAAGCACGATTATGGGTAACTTTAAACTTTAAATAAAAATAAAATCCACTGAGGCCAGACGGCACCTGGTGTGTCGATGATCAACATATCAATTTGCAGCCCTCCAGCTCAAGTTTTTAAGATCCGAGAGCGGACAGAAAAAAAGCGCGGAAAGAATAAAGTGCGGACGGACAGACAAAGCCGGCACGATAGTTTTCTTTTACAGAAAACTAACAAGTAAAAATGCGCCGATGATTCATGAAAAATACTTAAAAATACCTGATGGCAACCAGAACATAGTTTATTGACAAAAAAAGTAACAAGTATTATGATTCACCACGTTTGAAATAAGACAAATAATAATTACAAGAATTGCCTATTTTGCATATCCCTATTTTATCGTGGCAAATTACTGCATTTTAAAAAATATAGTGAATTCACAGAGTAGTGAATAATTCAAAGCTCAATGGCTAGGTATACTCTGAGTCATGTAGTGAATCATTGAAACAAGTAAAAAATGCGCCGAAGTTTGTTCGGCGCAATCGAGTTTTCTGTACAGCGTATATTGCTCTATGAAACTCTCAGCCATGACCCATTAAACTCTCAGCCGCGGCCCATGAAACTTTCAGCCACGGCCCGGTGGTAGCATGTGTTGCTGGTACCTTTAGCGGAGCCAGATGCGCGATCATGGCTAGCTTTCATCTTAAATAAAATAAAAACTACTGATGCTAGAAGGCTGCAATTTGGTATGTTTGATGATTGGAGGATGGATGATCAGAATACCAATTTGCAGCGATCTAGCCATCTCAATAGTTTTTTTTTTTTTACAGAAAACTAATAAAAGCAATGTTTCTAATTACCTATAAGCGACTGATAATGATTTTGCACAACTCGAGCAGAGAATGTGGCTTGCAATCTACGTTACTTTTGCACATGAATGTGATAGTGTTCGTAATGTGTAAAAAAAAAAAAAAATAAACAGACTGGAATCTACAGTACGTGAGGTAACGATTCTGCTTTAAACTGATAGTACTGGATTTTTTGTTTGTAGAAACTATTGTTTGGTCTGTCCGTCCGCATTTTTATTCTTTCCACACTTTTTCTGTCCGCCCTCAGATCTTAAATTGAGCTGGGAGGCCAGAGGCTGCAAATTACATGTTGATCATCCACCCTCCAATCATCAAACATACCAAATTGCAGCCCTAGCTCAGTAGTTTTTATTTTATATTAAGGGTAAAAGATAGACATAATTGGTGCTCTTCTGCAACGATAAAGGATAGGCCACCACCGAGTCTTGGTTAAAGTTTCATGGGCCGCGGCTCATACATCATTATACCGAGATCACTGAAGATATACTATTTTCGGTGGCCTTGATTATACACTGCAGCGACTGTAAAAAAACTCAGATTGCGCCGAAGAAACCTTGGCGCATTTTTTACTTGTTTTTTTCTTTTATAAATGTTCTAAAACGGACAAGAATAAAAGTTTTTGTGAATCTCCTTCAGCGTAGGTGTTTATTTTTTAACCATTGTTCTATGTCTACTTTCCTTCCAAGCGTTGTGAATCGTAGTGGTTTTCAAGGGAAACAGCATAAAACAATTCTAAATAAATACGTCCAGTTTACGCTATTTATTCACGGCAGATTATTGAAGGACAAACGTTGAGGTTTTTAATGTGGCTAATAACTAACATTGCTTTTTGTAAATGAAAAAGTTGATAAGACGGACAAATGAATGTCCATGTTTTTTGTTAATATAATAACATAATAATAATAATAATACTAGTAATAATAATAATAATAATAATAATAATAATAATAATAATAAAAATCCAGTGGATCTGATCTTGTTTTTCCCTCCCCCGGTGACAGTAGGAAGACATGACACAGCCACACCCACCCCACAGAAACCTGTTTTGTCCGGCCCCGGGTGGTAGTGGGTAGGGTAGGGATCAGGAGGGGGTAGACAGTAGTCAGGAGTCCCAGCACCTGCAAAGCGCGCCAACAAGTTTCCGTAATATATATAATAATAATAATTTTCAGCATATCAGCATTTCTCCTAGAAGTGGACGGCTCATGAGCAAAAAAAAAAACTAAACGGAGTCACTGCCATGATCAAACCTGACAGCTAATTAATAATGATACTATTAATATTCCCGCTACTACTACTAACAACTATCATAATACTGATCATGATACTTCGCGTTGCAGGGCGACCCAAACAAACACACGTATCACGAAAGCCCTCATTGAACCCGCCTTTGAAGAAGAGAATTATTGAATTCGATGCGTTTTATGAGAATTCCCAGACAAAATCAGATGACCAGTGCCAACTCGGAGTCAGTGACCTGATTCGGCACCTGGTGACGGGTAATGGCTGAGACAACCGATAACGGAAAGCCATATGCCCAAACATATTTATTTATTTATTTATTTATTTTTCGAAGGGTATATACATTGTGATATTATTTCGTCCCCACTACATGTTATTGTAAAGATGTTGAATTTTATAAGATATATATATATATGTATATATATATATGAAATATAGTACATACATATACATATATATATATATATATATATATATAAAAATATATATATATATATTTATATATATACAGACACAATAATATATTACATTTATGTATGTATATACACAGACAAACACACATATATATTAATATTATGTATATATACGAGTATATACACACATATATATATATAAATATATATGTATGTATACACATACATATATATGTATACAGTATGTATGTATGTATAAACTATAGTCCTAAATTTGAACTCAATTTTATTTTCATGACACCAATGAAGGCTTAGAAATAAAACTGAAACCGG
>NC_089755.1:36560120-36585120 GCF_040412425.1 Macrobrachium rosenbergii
TCTTTCTTATATAATTTTTCAAAAAGCAAAGGCCATTATTTTTCAGCATGAATAAACAGTTAGTCTCCTATGTTGGGCTTGTAATGAATTAAGTTGAGGGCAATCGTGACTTTGGTGAGGTTGGGAAAGCTAGCTTATGGAAGTGCGCATCGAATCCACACCTTGTCACCCTCAAATAAAAAAAAATTGAACTTCATTTTAAAAATTTAACTTTCATATTAAAAAAATGAACCTCATATTAAAAAGTTGACTTTCATATTAAAAAAGTTGACCTTCACATTAAAGAAATTGAACTTCATATTAAAAAAGTTGACTTTCATATTAAAGAAATTGAACTTCATATTAAAAAAGTTGACTTTCATATTAAAGAAATTGAACTTCATATTAAAAAAAGTTGACTTTCATATTAAAGAAATTGAACTTCACATTAAAAAAGTTGACTTTCATATTTAAAAAGTTGACTTTCTTATTAAGAAAACTGAACTTCATATTAAAAAAGTTGACCTTCATATTAAAAAAATTCAGACACAAAATATTGATGAGCACAAGGAGTACAGTCAAGTAATATAACGAAAGAGAAGTTTACAGAACGGAATGAGAAATGTACCTCGCATTTTTTTTAGAGGCTTAATTCAGCTCCAGGTGAACGGTTAATATCTTGATTTAGATTCTGTCTTCGAAAAGAGCCCAGAGTCTTTCCACATTAAGCAATGACCTCCTTTAATTTCGACTTCGTTTCCAAATTCCTTTGCCTAGATCCCAAAAGTATTTCAACGAGAGCTTAGATGTCCCGCTCGATAATAATCACAAATAACCAGTCAAAATAGCGATCGCCCGTAAGGGAGTGGTGCCGTCAGTGTGCTTCACACGGTGCACTGTAAGCATTACTGAAGGTTCTTTGCAGCGTCCCCTCTGCTTCTAGCTGCAGCCCCTTTCATTTCTTTTACTATACCTCCGTTCATATTCACTTTCCTCCACTTTGCTTTCCATCCTCCCCCGGCCATTGGTTAAACATTATTTTCAACGCTGAATGACCTCATAGGTCCCAGCGCTGGGCCTTTGGGCTCAATTTTATATTCCAAAAATAGCGATCACATAATAAAGGAACACGAAAGCTCTTTCTAAAATGTTTTAAACTTAATATTTTTATTTCCCTAATTTTTTACCACAGTTTTAACATGTGTTAGAGGACAATGGAATATTTCTTCATTAAAGAGCAAACTTCAGTAGAGTCATTTTAGTTATCATATGATATTTTTTTGTAATATCTGTCTGGATTCTATAATTCATATCCTTCAGTTTCCTTATCTCATTGAAATTACCTTTTATTTCTTTACATCGTGATAAATTTGTGCTAGAACATCAATATCTTAACTCTACAACTCAACATAGTTGAATAAACTGCAAAGAATATTATTAATTAAGTATCCCACACTGTGCCTTTCTATCTCTGCTTTTATTGGTTCCCAAGTAATTCTAACTATGCCCAAGTTATAACTCAACATGTTGCATAAACTACGAAGATTATTCACAGTTGCATGTCCTTCACCGTATCTCGCTATTGCTGCTTCTCTTATCTTTTCCAAATAATTCTAACTAAAGTTCATTCAATTAACTTCCTCCTAAGATTCCAGGGATTCCTAAATCCTCTCGATTGACAAAAGGTCACTTCATTTTAATCTTGTATATTGCACGTTAGCTCCGACTTTCTCTGTTCCCTAGGCCTTGAATCGGTTTATGAAATTGTGCAATTATTTACGCACGAGGGAGTGATGGGAATGCAAAGCCCAAAGGCACACACATATATGCAGTGTGTATATATATGGTATGTGTGCATATATATATATACATACATACAAATAAATTATATATATACATATATATATATATAATATATTTGTATATATACACATATATTTATATATACATATAATATATATATATATATATATATATATATATATATATATATATATATATATATATATAGAGAGAGAGAGAGAGAGAGAGAGAGAGAGAGAGAGAGAGAGAGAGAGAGAGAGGTGCTGCCCGGCGAATGTGTGTGTGTGTGTGACACTATCACTACATCGTGTGCCATATCTTCTGTAGGGCTAATGCCCGAATGCCAGATATTAATTACTTAATTTCTATAAACTGGCATCGCAACGACTTTGGTCATTCTTGTAACCATCAGAGGCCTTCAAAACGGTCAATTGGTGACGTGTGCGGTAATGGCCTTCGTAGTTAGGTTGGTGGAGTGGAGGAGTTCTGTACCAGGAGACGTCTGTTCGAGTCTTCCCATGGAAAAAGTACTACCATCAAATCATGGAAGGATATTCATCCTTAAGAAGGATACTCATCCTTCAGGGTGAATCCCTCTGACAATAATAGCTCTAAGACCTGATAGCAGAGTAAGGTTTAGTGTATGGTTAACGTTGTAGCTATATAATAATAATAATAATAATAATAATAATAATAATAATAATAATAATAATAATAATGGAAAAACAAATCCACGGTTATGTATGGGTACATATATTTAAATATGTGTACCCATACATAACTGTGGATTTGTTTCCCCATTGCTAGACTCAGGCTATTACGAGTAATTTTTAATTAAATAATAATAATAATAATAATAATAATAATAATAATAATAATAATAATAATAATATCTTACTTAAACTTGCAACGCATTTGAAAGACAATAGCGTAATTAAGAGTTTGTATGAATTCTTTGTCTGTCCCTCAGTAAAACACCTATTTGTCCCGTTTGCGAACAACTTAAATCGAAACTACTGAACAACAGCTTTCAGTCTCCTTCAAAACCAAGCTGAACGAGCCATCTGCATTTCGTACCCCCTACAATAACATTGAAAATCACCATTTCCTCACCTTGAAAAACCTTCACCTGGATGAATCACCTTTAAAACAAAGCGTTTGACGAAGGGCTTCTCTCTGTTCATTGGACCAACCGTTACAAAACACTAATCAAAGAGATCGTCAAGGCAATGGGGATCTGTTGTCCACCGTTATCTGAGTCACCGTTACGTCACCGTTTTATCATTGCATTAAAGATAAACGCGTTGTTCTATTGTTTAAGAAAATTCAGCGTCCAAAAGTCCAGGAACTATTGTGTCTGAGGAACACAACGGGATCACTGCTGGTGCCTGGCACGTATCTGTTTATCGATTCAGTTCTGTGGTCCTCAAGTTTCTCCCTAAAAAATGATTATTCCTAGGTTTGTGGCTCTTTTAAACTTGGAATTAAAGTTTTGAAGTTTATCAAGATCTTACACTGTCACTGAGGAACTGCAAATGGGTCTGCTCTTCTCTAATTAGCTTTCGTTTTCCAAATGATCATTCTGAAATAGTGTCTTCCTTTCACTCGGAGTAATTTAACATTGATTTTTTTCTTTTTATTTCTCTTTCATTGTTTATTCTGTATCTCTGTAATTGTTTTTTCCATAGTAGGCTGCTTTCTCTATTTGTGGCACTTGGACTTCGCATAATGCTTTTGCAACAAGGGTTGCAATTACTCCAGTATTATAATCATAATGATTATAAGAGTGACAACGGTACCCGAAATTTGAAGAAATCGAGGAATTAAGAGGGTAATTGTGGTCATTACAACTACATACGAATCTGGTAAAGAAAAAAAAAAGTGACCAGTAGATTCTAAGTATTACGTCCACCATTGTATACGTACACCTAGAAACACCCAAAGCCATTCTAGACATATCTAAGTAATTATTGCACTTTGAAGAGTGTTGCCTTTATAAGGAACTCGAGGTCGAAAGTCGGGAGCGGTACGTTTCAGGTACAGTACTTGTACCTCAAATAAAGCTACTGAACTTTCTTGGCTTCGATTAAAGGTTGGACTTAAATACGGGATAGATACAGAGAGGGACCTCCAGGACTCAGTCGAGGTTGTAAAAACGAGAGAAAGAGAAAAACGCAGAGAGGAGGAGAAGGAGGAGAAGAAGAAGAGGAAGAAAAGGGCTATTCTACTCTCGGTGGTAGTGAATCGAGATTTAGCCTACTTTTCTCTTCAACAGTATATCCGGAGGACAGACAAACTTCAGAAGCCCGCGAGCGCGCGCGCGCTCACAAGCTCGCGTTCCGCTCGCCTTCTCTCCATGAATGACACACAAACGAAAGAGCAATACCCTCGGAACCTTTTGCTCCTCGCTTCCACTCGAAGTGACAAGAAGAAGAAGAGGAAGAATCCGCGGCTCTTTTTTTCCCCCCTTTTATCCTTTCTTCATTATCATTAGAATCGTCTTCATATGTTTTTGAAGGGACGGGGAAGAGTGGTAATTATCACAAGCACATGTGCGCGCCGACGACGACGTCTGCCGTTTGCGACCCGCCGTGGCTTTTGAGTCTTCTTCTTTTTTTTCTTTTTTTATCTGAGTTGAGACGACGTTCCGTCGTCTGATACGTGTCTCGTCTTACACAGACGAAGCGTCTGGTCTGGGCCTTCTATTTGAGTGCAAGTTATTAAGGAACTTTGTCTTTTTGTATTACAACCGTGGCTGGTGTAGATAGAAAGGTGTCTGATATAATTCCTAATAATGACTGTCTGATCTACTTAAACGATTATTGAGAATAACAGCCCAAACGAATATAGATACAATCAGACTTATTATTATTATTATATATATATATATATATATATATATATATATATATATATAAAGATGGCCTTAGAAAGTGTTAGTCTTTCAGTTATCAGCAAGTATTCTGGGATGAGGTTGAGACCCAACACAGCAGACTAACTACCAGAACACACACACATATATATATATATATATATATATATATATATATATATATATATATATATATATATATATATATATATATATATATATATATATATAAAATCATAAAATATAAAATCAGAAATGCTTTAACAAATCTCTGAACCTATTGCTTATATGAATTATATCAATGTTCACACACAAATTTGAAAATTATCTTCTCAACAGTGATTACTGCCCAAAACACAAATATATACACATTTTTTTTCAGACACACAGGTGGTCTTCGCCCACTTAGAATTCCTTCCTATAAATCATATCGTTATTTTTTAGAAATAATAAGCGATTTCTTTTTCGAATATTACTGATGAAGAGAGGAACATGGCGACATGTAACTCGGATTGCCTAGTGTTTCATATGTATCTTGAACCTATGATTTGACAAAAGAGCGATTGTACGTTTTTATGGTTCCTTTCAAACTGTACTCTTTTCGAGCTCGTTAAGCAATAATAATAATAATAATAATAATAATAATAATAATAATAATAATAATAATAATAAGGAACATATTATGATTATTACTATTATTAATATTAATAATATTATTATTCTAATAAAATGAGGAAGAACGTATTATTATTATTTTCCATTGTATTTCTCTGTGGCAATAAGTACATTTACTCATTATTATTATTATTATTATTATTATTATTATTATTATTATTATTATTACTGTGAATATCTGGATCCTGATTTTCAACTCGGAGGCAGACAATACACTGATACTGATAGAAACTTATCTCATGTGTTTGTGTATATATATATATATATATATATATATATATATATATATATATATATATATATATATATATATATATATATATATATATATATATATATATATATATATATATATACTATATATGTATATATACAATATATATATATAAACAGCACATATAATATATATATATATATAAATTAAACAACAGTGAGGATCTACAACACACACATATATATATATATATATATATATATATATTATTGATATCTGTCTATATATATATATATCCATCCATCTATTCAATATATAAACAACAACAAAGAAATGAAACAACAGTGAGGATCTGCAAACTTCCTGCAGATTTGTTGACACTATCTATCCACCTATTATATATATAAATACACACACACACACACACACACACATATATATATATATATATATATATATATATATATATATATATATATATATATATATATGTGTGTGTGTGTGTGTTTACGCATGTATGTATGTTAGTTCCCTAATATTTTTGTTCACGATATAAACTCAAGTCTTTCAAGATCCGAAAAGTGATCAAAAGAAAGTATTTTAAAGGACAAGGAAAGAAAGACTTAGAAAGTATTGATGGGTCTGCAGAGTAATTAAAAAGGTATGGCCCCAAGCAGGAGGTGTGAGCTTGCAAGCAAGATAAAGCTGAATGGTGCAGCGTTTTTGTAAGGGGCTGGACGCGCTGCCAATGATGAGCCTGTTGCGTAGTCGGTATATGAAAGGTGTAATGTTGTGGAAATTCATGCTTAGTAAATTCATCAGCAAGTTCATCTACTATTCAGAGGCTAAAGTATGATATGGGAAGCGTCTTAATGTCGAAAAAATAGGCCTACTGTATATATATATATATATATATATATATATATATATATATATATATATATATATATATATATATATATATATATATGTGTGTGTGTGTGTGTGTGTGTGTGTGTATATACATATATATATGTACATATATATACATGTGTGTATATATATACACATACATGCACACATTCACGCGATTATTCATAACGAAACATCGGATGACATTGCGTCATTCTGGAAAAGGATCATCCCAACCTCCCCCTCCATTCTCCTCCCCTCAAAAAAATAAAAAAATAAAAAAAGCTTCACAAAAATGAAACTGTTGCATCAGCCGCCGCCGTCTCATTCCATAATAGATTCGTTAAGCCCGTACAGAGGAAAACAAGCCCCACATCAAAAGTCATTTGGCCACTGGAGCTTTGCAGCAGCCATACGAGAGAGAGAGAGAGAGAGAGAGAGAGAGAGAGAGAGAGAGAGAGAGAGAGAGAGAGAGATCGTCTTAATTGCCGGGGGTTCGTTAAGCAGATCGGTTGGATTAAGAGGATTTTCGACTCTATGGATCCTCGCTCAAAGGATGATGGATTATGTTCCTCAGGGGTTGGTTTAGTATGAGTCAGACGAATCTCGACTCTCTCTGTACCTGCTATAAGGCTGTCGAGGGATGGGTCTGCTGAGGGTTTTGGCAGGAGAGGATGCTGTTTTTCAGGATTTTTTCGTTTTTCAGCTTTAAGTCTTTTTTTCCCCTCCTCTGCTTCGTTTTAGTGGGAAATTATACACAGACAAAGACAATAGTTTATCAAGTCTTTGCCAGCTTGTTTTTATGGTTGTTTGTCCAGTTGTCCGGGAAAAAAACAGATTTGTGATGTTTCTTTGAGTGACAAAGTACCCTACATTTCATGGGGACGACAATGGAAACAATGCTGGTCCGATTGTAGACACAACTTGTTTCTTTTTTCCTAGATCCGTTTTGACCGGATAGCGATCAAGAGAGATGACGAATTTATACGTTTGTAATATAGAATACTGCATGGCTCAATAGTTTACAGAAAACGTAAATGGGAAGAGAATCTGATCTTTACTTAAAAGATTTACAAAAGTGAATAATCCAGTTATTTTTGGTGACACGTTTGAAATTTATCAGAACATGAAGACTGATTAATTTATTTTATCAGCTTCCATCGAAGTAGCAACTATATTTTCCCTAACAACGCAGCAAGAGAGGTTTTTATTAGTAAATATATAATCTCTGAACATATGTGCATAAATGGGCACACACACACACATATATATGTATATATATATATATATATATATATATATATATATATATATATATATATATATATATATATATATATATATATAAAAATTCAACCTCCAGCCATCTCTGAGTTCTAATATACATCATATATATATAAATATATATATATAATATAGCATATATATATATATATATATATATATATATATATATATATATATATATTATGTAATTTTAAGCATGTATTTATGTTTTAAGCAGAACTCATGATGATGTTGGATTTATTAGAACTCAGAGATGGCTGGAGGTTGAGAAACGGAGATTTTATATATATATATATATATATATATATATATATATATATATATATATATATATATATATACATATATATATATATATATATATATATATATATATATATATATATATATATATATACAAGTAATCCCCACTTTCCAACCTCCAGCCATCCCTGAATTCTAATAAGCGACTTCACCATCGTGTGTTTACAATTATATAAATAGCACAAACTGATACACTGAGTGATAGATGGAATAACATTCACACACTTTTTTTTCCCATCCGCCGACGGCTTTGAAAAGAGATGAAATAGTATATATAATCCAGGAAGCTACATCCTCACACTTAAAATAAACTTAACTAAAGCGCAGGATGCAGACATAAAAGGAAACAATCATTCTCTTGGCAAAACTTGATCTAAAAATGAATTCAATAAAGCAACTCAGGATATAAATGGACTCTAAAGAAATGGTAACCTATTTTCATAAGCTTTTCAGGAGGACAAAAAAGCTTCTCATTGCGTAATTGTCAATTGGGAAAATCATTCTTCGAGTAGAAGGGATTTCTGAAGACCTTCTCATAGAGTAATGGCGTCCGATGAATAACACCTTGTCGTAAACACGGAACTTCCTCGACGGAAAATAGAATTTATGATACAATTTTTCCTTTTGTGTTATAATTGGGTCTGATTTCCGGTTTTAGAGTTATAATACAGAGAAAACGGCTAAATGTATTGTTAAGATATCGTTATTCTAGGAATTTATTTTTAATCACATCACTTGAATACCGAATGCGGCTGAATAAGGATATATAATTTTTTTTGTCAGCCTGTCTGTTTGTCTCTTGGACTCCTGGAAAACGTATGTAACAACGGACGAGACCAAAGGGGTGAGAGAGAGAGAGAGAGAGAGAGAGAGAGAGAGAGAGAGAGAGAGAGAGAGAGAGAGAGAGAGAGATAATATTTCGTTCCTAGGTGTAAAATAAGACGAACAGTCAGAAAATAATACCGAGAAAGATAAATAAAAATGAAGGGTAATGGAAAATTCGATGTAAAAGCATGGGGATAAGCTAGACCTGAAAAAGGGAAATATAAGAAAACAGAGAGAGAGAGAGAGAGAGAGAGAGAGAGAGAGAGAGAGAGAGAGAGAGAGAGAGAGAGAGAGAGAGAGAGAGAGAGAGGTTGTATTGCCGGGGGAAATAATACATTTTGGACCTCAAACATGTAGAAGAATTCAAACAAAATATCCGAGGAAGATCTCAAATTACTCTACCATTTTAACAAGAATTTAGCAGAAGCTTCTCAGAAGATAAACAAGTATTTAGGAGAAGCTTCTCAGAAGATAAACAAGAATTTAGTAGAAGCTTCTCAGAAGATAAACAAGTATTTAGCAGAAGCTTCTCAGAAGATAAACAAGAATTTAGTAGAAGTTTCTCAGAAGATAAACAAGAATTTAGCAGAAGCTTCTCAGAAGATAAACAAGAATTTAGTAGAAGATTCTCAGAAGATAACGTAAGTTAGTGTTGAAACTAATTCTTGAAGGGATATAAATCATTATAATAAAATTTCAGATAAAATGAATAGTATCACAGAGTTTGTAAAAAAAATGTGCACATCTTAGAATTTTATCACATTTAATGTCGTAAATCACTGATTGTGTTATTAGTATTGTAAAATGTTAAACACAAACACAGACATGTGCTCGTATGTGTGCATATATATATATATATATATATATATATATATATATATATATATATATATATATATATATATATATATACCACACATATATAAATAAATAAGTATATGTGTGTGTATTAAAAATTAAAAACATATATATATATACATATATGTATATACACAATTATATATATATATATATATATATATATATATATATATATATATATATATATATATATATATACATAATGTATATATATGCATATATATATATTTATTATATATATATATATATATATATATATATATATATATATATATATATATATATATATATGTGTGTGTGTGTGCGTATTTATCTTATCAAATACATGGAATGCTCAACAGTTACCGTAATCCACATTTGGCATTTAGGCAATAGATGACAGATTATTAAGAGCAGTCATTCAATAAGGAATAATTTTGATGCATAAACTTGATTACGTAATGGGATCGCTCGCTGATTAGCGTTGCATGAAAAATAGACTATGAAACTTGTCTTCAGCACAAGCATATACTGTATATCTCATACTCATTAATCATTTACTTATTAAATATGATTATAAATAAACGGTAAGATACTTCATATTGAGGTTCAGTTACACATCGTTTATAAAGGCGTTCTTCATGCACTGGATAATATCAAATATAATGTAATATATATATATATATATATATATATATATATATATATATATATATATATGTATATATATATATATATATATATATATATATATATATATATATATATATATATATATATATATATATATGTATATGTATGTGTGTATATATATATATATATATATATATATATATATATATATATATATATATATATATATATATATATATATAAACTGAGACCCTAATTTACGAAAATACTTAGTTATTCAGCTTCTTTAAATTTATCTTGCTCCGACATTACCTTTGATAAAAAAAATCATTCTGGTTTGATAAAGCTAAATAATAATAATAATAATAATAAATGTAAGAGAGAGAGAGAGAGAGAGAGAGAGAGAGAGAGAGAGAGAGAGAGAGAGAGAGAGGATTACGTACGGCAAAATGCAAATGAGGTAAAGTACCGCTTTAAAGCATTTACGCAATTCAGACACCCTTTGTACCTCTCGTTACTGAGAGAGAGAGAGAGAGAGAGAGAGAGAGAGAGAGAGAGAGAGAGACGAGGTCTATTATTGGAAAGTATTTCTGCAAAGAATGTGCGCAAATCGGTCCACTAGTTTCCTAATCCTATGAGGGGGTGAATGCTACAAATAGTTTTTCTAAAGGAACAAAAAAAATCGGATACTTTGCTTGTCACCGATGACGTCAATTTAAAGAGACATTTTTAGCTATCTTATCTATTTATTTATTTACATGTTCGTTTATTTATTCACTTGAATGTTTACTTAATTATCTATTAATTAATTAATTAATTAATTTATCTATTTATTTTAGTTCCAATTCTAAGACAACACAGCTCTAAGACTTGAAGAGTCCTGTCATATTGACAAAGAAAATTACTGTCCACGTCTTTAATCCTTTTCCTATCCTTTGAATTTTCAGTTTATTGAGAGAGAGAGAGAGAGAGAGAGAGAGAGAGAGAGAGAGAGAGAGAGAAAGGATTTTAACTGCGGACATAATGTGTATGAAATTTGCTTGCTGTTGACACTGGGATAGTATTACCTACATCACTGACAAAGAAGTACAGCAAGAAGAAGAAGAAGAAGAAGAAGGAAAACAAGAAGGGGAGGAAGAAGAAGGAGAGAAGGAGGAATAACATACCACGCAACAATTATGTCTGAGTCATTACAAGGCCATGAAAAATCAGGGAGAAATATAATTTGAGCACGGAGGCCATTGTGCATATGACCGTCCTTGTGGAGGTATCGCATTTCCGCGAGATTGGGAGATGAATAAACGAAACCAGACAAAGAGAGAGAGAGAGAGAGAGAGAGAGAGAGAGAGAGAGAGAGAGAGAGAGAGAGAGAGAGAGAGAGAGAGAGAATTTATCTTATCTTCCGTGGCCTCGTAAGAATGTGCTGTTAATGCTTTTCCTCGTTGTTAGTTTTCGTCCAGACTCTTAAACTGTTGGATGATATTTTTGGTAAAATGAGTTGTGCCATTCATAAACAAATCCTAAAAGTAAGAGAGAGAGAGAGAGAGAGAGAGAGAGAGAGAGAGAGAGAGAGAGAGAGAGAGAGAGATAAATATCAAATTAATGTTAAATTTTAAAAAATTGACTGAATCTAAGCAAAAATTTCTTCAAAATTGACAGATCAAAATTACCCTCTCCTCAGTTTACCCTGTATAATCTAACAAGCGTTGTGGCAGCAAATCTTAACAGTCTGTAGCTAGCAGCAATAATCCACACGGAGTCTGATGCCAATGAAGTGAATGAATTATTAGGAATAGACTCAATGGTATGTGTCCTCTCGAATCTATAAAATACTGAACTTCTGATGTCGGCCTCATGAAAACCGTAATTAGGCAATTCGGTAATCAACTGGTTCGTAAATAACGAAAAGAACCGATCAATATTATGGATATATCTTTAGAGTACAGGAGAACACTCAGAATCGATATGACTGAATTGTTTATATATATATATATATATATATATATATATATATATATATATATATATATATATATATATATATATATATATAATTTTGTTCCTTATATCGTTTAAATATAATTTAAAATCAGTTCACTATCCCTTAAATAACACATCAAAGTGGAATTTAAACTGGTAAGTGCTTCATTGCTGGCGAGATTCGGAACCGTTGACTGGTTCAAGAACAATGATAGACAGTGACTTTGACCACCTAGCTATATATATGTATATATATATATATATATATATATATATATATATATATATATATATATATATATATATATATATATATATATATATATATATATGCCAGTACATATGTACTTGTAATAAAAACAGTGGTCTCTTATCTTTTTGAATTCTTTACACATTTGGATTCGCTTGTCACCAAAAGCCCAGATCCAGGACGCAAGAGTGTGAAGAAATCCTGATGACTGTGGTGACTGGAACCTCATGCAAGAGGGAATCCTGCAACAACATTCTCAGAATTACTTCACAGTCTTACATTTGATCTAAGGTTTGTAGACAAACGTATCCAAAAGTGTACACATCGAGAAGTTACAATATAAGCACATACTCACTCACACACACACGTATATATATATACTATATATATATAAAGATATATATATATATATATATATATATATATATATATATATATATATATATATATATAAACAACACTTCTCTCACATCAATCTTAAGCGTTCTCCTACACTTTAAAAAGAAATCCATAATATTCATTGGTTCTTTTCGCCATCTAGAAACAATTAAATACCGATATACCAGGACCGCTTTGATGCAACTGACATCAAATGTCAGTGTTCCTTAGTTCAGAATTTTACGAATTTGGTTCTTCAAGTTTATTTTTAATTCCCACTGTTTCACTTGCCCTCACTTGCCAACACGTTGTTTGGTGATCAAATGTAAGATTATATAACTGAATATGGAATTTAGGTCAAAAGCCAAGTACTGGCACCAATGAGGTCATTCAGTGCTGAAACGGATTTTGACAGTGAGAGTTTTGAAAGGTGTAACAGGAGGAAAACCTCACAATTGCACTATGAATTGTTAGGAGAGGGTGGGAAGTAAGATGGAAGAACGAGAATATGAAAAGAGGTACAGTAAAAGGAACGAAATGTTGCAGCTAGGGGCCGAAGGCACGCTGCAAAGAACCTTTAGTAATGCCTACAGTGCACAGCATGATGTGCACTGACGACACTATCCTCCTACGGAATGATATTATATAAGTTTAGGGGAGAGTAATTTTGATCTTTCAATTTTGAAGCAATTTTAGTCTGGGTATCAAATAGATTTTCTGGATTTTTGTAATAATTTGAGACTCATCTGTTTCTCTCTCTCTCTCTCTCTCTCTCTCTTGTTTTAGGATTTGCTCATGAAAGGCACAACTTATTTTCCCCAAATTATCATCCTACAAATTAACGGTCCAGATGAAAAATAACAATTAAGAAATGCATTAATAGCCCTTTCTTACAAGCCCACGTAAGATACGATAAATACAATCTCTCTCTCTCTCTCTCTCTCTCTCTCTTCTCTCTCTCTCTCTCTCTCTCTCTCTCATTTTTGCAACGTTGATTTATATATTTTAAATATATAAATATATATATATAATATAATATATATATATATATATATATATATATATATATATATATATATATATATATATATATATATATATATATATAGAGAGATATAATATATATATATTATACAGAGAGAGAGAGAGAGAGAAGAGAGAGAGAGAGAGAGAGAGAGCGGATCTTACAGGACCAGAAGCAGCGCATTCCACATATCCATTAATCTGTGCAAACCGTGACTCGATTATCTCGCTTCTCCAAGAGATTCAGAATAAGTCCTCCCTAGCTCTTTGCATGCAAACACACAGAAACACAAGCGCGCGCGCGCACGCACTGGCTGTTGCTGACGTCCTTGACACGAAATCAGGTCACCTCTGTTCCAGGTCATCTTCCCAGGACCAGCTGTAGGCAGAACAATCTGGTTATTGGGTAATCAAGATGCTGGGATGTGTCTTGTGAGAACTGATGGCTCTAGGAAAATCTGTTATTATTATTATTATTATTATTATTATTATTATTATTATTATTATTATTATTGCTGAAGAAATATATGAAAAAGCACTTCAGCAATAATGACTGGTGTTAAGATTAAGCTTTTTAGAGGTCTTGATTATTATTATTATTATTGTAACCGTAGTCATAGATAGAATCACTCAAAAACAATAAAAAAAAATTACTGAAGTAACAAGTATTTCAATAAAGGCAAGGAATACTACGCTTTCCCAAAAAAAGGGGAAGCCATAGAAATGTGGGAAAATAAGGGAGTGAGAGGGAGAAGTATGTAGAAAAAAGAAAATAAAAAAAGTAAGGAGGAGGAGGATGAATAGCAGCAAGAGAAGAGTAAGCTAAGGAAGAAAAAGATGAAGAAAATATAATCAGGAAGAGGAAAACGAAGCATCGCAAACACGAATATTTTAAGAGACGGAGAGTCTGCATTTCTCCGCTGACCAATTGCTATTCTTATCCCTTTACCGGTGAGGGTAAACTTATAAATAGTGACAGTGGCAGCCGTAACTGTATTATAGACATGGGGAATGTGTAAGGGGTACCTGACAGCATACGTATTATGTTCTATCTGTTCCCGTGCCTGTCCGGCTGTCTTCGTTTGTTTGATTATATATTTTCGAAAACGAAATTCGACGGAAATAACAGTAAGGAAAGGCATTAGTTTTTTTGTCTGAGAAACTTGGCAAATGACTGTTGATTTTCATGATTATTGCCTGGAAAGATAAGTTAAGAAAATGAACAATAAAAAAATTGTCATTAATTCACAAATGATCCTACTCCATAATACAAAAATAATTAAGATTCTGCAACAGCTCATTACTGGTAGGTAATGACACATTTATTAGTTTTCTATAACCCACGGAACTCCAACTCTGGTCAGTCAACTGAAAAGCCATTTCTATGACAACAGACTTTGATCAGAGGCTTGAGTTCATCGAAATGATTTCATCAATCGAATGACTGTTCGATTTATATCAAACAAATGTAGTATCAACTATCATCGAAAATAAATGTAAATAGATTTCTATATAACAAAGGAAACTTAATTCAAGGTCCCCCTGAATGAAAAAATTCAGTGAGGTATTCTTCACTGGAATTTCGTGGAAATTGCTTTTGACTGATTCTATTTATGACTTCAGTGATGATAATAATAATAATAATAAAAATAATACATAGTGGAAACTACTTTTAATAACGTTTTAAACACACGTCAAAAGATATATAACGTAGAGAGAGGGACTTAATAAGAATAATAATAATAATAATAATAATAATAATAATAATAATAATAATAAAACTGGGTGGGTCTTGGTTTGTCATTCCCCCGGGTGACAGTAGGGGAGACACGACACAGCCACCCACCCCCTGCAAACCGGTTTGTTCGCCCTGGATGGGGGCCGGGTAGGTAGGGAACGGGATTGTAGGGGAGACATCCACCCTCCTCCTGCAAACCTGTTTGTCCGGCCCGGGTGGGGGCGGGGTAGGTAGGGGAAATATCCACCCTCCTCCTGCAAACCTTTTTGTCCGCCCCGGGTGGTACCGGGGTAGGTAGGGAAACAGGATGGTGGAGGAAACATCCACTCCTAGGCAAACCGGTTTGTCTGCCTGGTTGGGGCAGGTAGGTAGGGAACAGGACAGTGAGGAGACATCACCCTCCGCCCTGCAAACCTAATTCTGTCCACGGCCCGGGGTGGGGCAAGGTAGGTAGGGATTAAAGGGTTAGGGAGACAGCAGCGCCAGGTTCAGCGCAAGTAGCATGCGCCAACCAGCTTGTAATAATAATAATAATAATAATAATAATAATAATAATAATCATAAAAATAATAGTGGCGGTGGAACTGACCCCCTTTGTTGCTTCTCTTGCATAAATGTTTTATTTAACGTTACGTATTCTTAAACTTAGAAATATTCTTTTGTTATTATAAGCAAAGCTAGCCATATGTCAGGAAGAGCTCTTCATATTTGGGTAAACTGATCCTGCTGTCAAAGGTCGACCTTTAAGAAGGTCTAAGGACGTGTAACAATTTTATATGATAATTATACAGAAGAATAATGAAAGCGAGCTGTATTATTTTCCCTGTAAAAATAATAATAATAAATTATTATTATTATTATTATTATTATTATTATTATTATTATTAAAATAAATTTTTTAAAGAAAATGGTCAACTTATCCAAATTTTTCACTTAAATTTTCATAAAGAAATGAAGATTATCTTTAATATTAGATATTAGAGGCTCTCATGAAACTAAATAAAAAATTGGAGACTAAAGCCAAAAGCTGAAAACGGCCATAAAACTTACATTGAAATTCTCGCTTTGACAAAGAAACAGTCTAAAATAATCAAAGCATCACGAGACATACCAGTGAACGCATTTAAAAAAGAAAAGAAGCCGATAAACATCCAAAATAGCCGTTGGAGAGCGCCATCTCTTAATACCTGACATTCCAAGTCATCACGTCAATTTCAATTCCTGACCCTCCAAGTAGAAATTGACGCCAGATATTTGCTAACAAGTTCCCGCGAATGACGCCCCCGTCCCCTCCCCGCCTTAGAAAAGCACCGACGACCTGACGTTTATAGCCGGCCGTAAAAAGGAAAGACTCAAATTTACACTTCATCAGTGACACTGTTACACCGAGAGATTCTTTCGGGCGGTGATCGAAATTGGCGGCAGAAGTGTTGGCGGATTTGTTGCCGCGTCTGCTAATGGACTGGCGGATTTCTCGCCAGACAGCGAGCGCGTGGCTATCCCTCCCCCCGTCTTCCCCTCACCTCCTCTGGCTAATTTCCGCCTAGATGCATTCGTCTGGCTCATTCGTTCTCGCTATTTTTGGCGTAGACGCGTTACCGGGTTTCTTTCTGTTTCTTGTTATTTTCTTTTTGTTTCTATGGGGTGATGAGATGACTTACTGGCATACCTATGCAAGATTTATGAGGTCAGTCACACTGGATGTAAGTTGAGTGTCCCTCTTGAAAACACTGTAAAGGTACAATAACCCTGACTTCGTCAGAAATGACTGCTTTCGCATGTCCGGAGTTGCTAAGGGAGAGGCGAAATCCGGAAGACTTTTTCTGGCCACAATTAGATAACTGAAAGGTCTTGTGATAGATATAAAGGATGCATTTATAATATATAAAAGTTACAATATAAAGTCATAACATGTAATGCGTGTTAAAGTGACTGTCATGCATAACTTTTTGTTTACTTAATCTACGTGCCTGAGATTGTGTAATTACTGCTATGTAAACAGAGAAACTCACACATTACATGTCACTATATATATGTGTGTGTGTGTAAATTAGTAAGATTGTGAAACCAGGATTTCATGAAAATTACAAATTTTTGTGAATTTCATTAGAAACTCTAAACATGACATTTTTGATTCCCTAGTTAGCTGATGCTAAACACGGTGAAAGTGTGGATGAATCGCTGTTTTCATGCCGTGTTTAGTACTAGTCCTCGGGGATCAAATGTTCTAAGTGAATTGGTGATTTTACAAATTCCTGAAAATTTGTGATTTCATGAAAATCATTAATCTACTGTAATATATACTATATATATATATATATATATATATATCTATATATATATATATATATATATATATATTATATATATATATATATATATATATATATATATATATATATATATATATATATATATATATAGGTGAAACTAGTCATTTTTGTGAAATGACTCTTCATATATAAAATACATAGATACACGAAACAGTGAGTCACATATGCCGGTTTAGTACTAGTCCCTGGGGGGGTCAAAATGCACGTGTTTAGTACTATGGGGGACTAAAATGTCCCTGTGCATTTCTAAAATTTCAGTCATTTCACGAAATGACTGATTTCAGTTTGACTGTAACATATATATATATATATATATTATATATATATACACCTATATATGTATATATACATATACATAGATACACACACAGTTACTGTTTAAAAAATACCTTTATAGATAGTACAACTCCACTTCTTGGAGAAGACTCAGCTTGGATTTGGCTATAAAAGAGAGCTGATGTATATTGAATTTTTATGTTGATAGCCAAACTGCAGCCGTAAAACTGAACCTGGCTCTGAGCAAACAAACAAACAAACAGTAAATCAAGAAACCTCTGCAAATAGAAAATGGACCTATTAAGGTTCTTTTCTCTTCTTTGCGTGTTTGTGTTTTTTTTTCTTTTTATGGTTTTGTCGTCAGTTTATGGCCTTTCAGGGTTATTCGATTTGGGTGTAGGGTCATTTCTAATAATAATAATAATAATAATAATAATAATAATAATAATAATAATAATAATTTTGTAGCAAGGGATTCAATGGTATATAATAATAATAATAATAATAATAATAATAATAATAATAATAATAATAATAATTTTTCAGTAAGAGGTACAAATGCACATGAAAAGTAATAGCAGAACTATCAATAAAAATAATTATAACAATAATAACAATCTCAAAGAAGATAAAAAAATAATAATAATGATAATAATAAGATGATGATAAAAATAGATAACAATACCTCAGAAGGAAATAAAAAAATAATAATAATAATAATAATAATAATAAGAAGAAGAAGAAGAAGAAGACGAAGAAGAGGAAGAGCCGAGAATAACAAAGATCCCCGCACCCATCTACTATCGCGTTAACCCAGTTCTAATCGCAATCGAGAAGGGAGATGACGTTTGGCGAAGTGGGAGGTGGGGGGTGGGGGGGTGGTGGTGGCCATCGAGATACGGCCCCTCAAAAAATTCCTTCCCCTCCATCTCGGTGTCTTGTATCTGGGTCGGCTTTCAGCCTCTGTCCCAGACGGTGTGTCTGCTGCCATTGCTGTTGCTGGTTTAATGTCTGCTGGTTTATGTTTGCTAGTTTAATGTCTGCTGGTTTCATGCCTGCTGGCTGGAGAAGTGTGTTGTCTGCTGCTGGGGCTGTAGTGGGACGGTTATGATTTATTGGTAGGTTAAACTTAGATAGCTGGGAGAGTTTCGTGGAGTGTGGGGGTTGGGGGCAGGGGCAATAGGGGCACAATTTTTGTAGTATAAGATGTTGTCACAAGCACATATACACGAGAGAGAGAGACAGAGAAAAAGAGAAGAGAGAGTTAGAGATAGAGAGAGAGAGAGAGAGCAAAATTAAATGGTTATAGAGAACATTATATATATATATATATATATGTATTACATGTTTATAGTGAGTATATATATATAGATGCTGTGTGTATGAGAGAGAGAGAGAGATAGATAGAGAGAGATAGAGAGAGAGATAGAGAGAGAGGAGAGAGAGAAATTTTTATCCTAAGCTGTATGCACAAATCACCATGTATCAGTACTGAGAGATGTTTGTGAGAGAGAGAGAGAGAGAGAGAGAGAGAGAGAGAGAGAGAGAGAGAGAGAAATTATATCTTATGCTGATATGTAAATCGCCAATGTTAGCCACCACTGAGAGAGAGAGAGAGAGAGAGAGAGAGAGAGAGAGTATTTTTATCCTAAGCTGATATGCATACAATGTTGCCAAGAGTGTTAGAGACCACCGAGAGAGAGAGAGAGAGAGAGAGAGAGAGTGCGCACGCGTGTGAGAGTGAGTTTATGACGGTTTTATTACCGCAATAAAATTATGCTTAAGTGATAATCACTCGAGACATTGCTTCTGCCTAAGTAGTCGTTGCCACAGTTATTTTTGTTACATGTTATTTATCTGTTGTCACTGTTACTTTTGCCGCTTATGCTACTGCTATTGCTATGCTGTTGCTGTCATTCATTAATTCTTTTTACGTTGCAAGTCATGGCATATTTTGGCGATGTAAACAGGACGTGTAATTTCCTGAGATTCTGCTCCCACGTCAGACACTATATAAAAGAATTTTCATCATGGTATAAATCTTTCTGTACATTAAAAAAAACAATTTTTTAAAATTTATGCAGTGCAAATTTTTTAATGGACAGAACATGATTAAGAAATGAATAAAAGATGCGAATCTGTATCGTCCATATTAGGTTTAAGAAACAAATCAATGATATAATTTAACTTCACACATATATTAATATTATCATTATTATTAATCGGAAAATTAATGCTATAATGGGGTCAGAGTGACTGATGGATCGTGCATTTGTTGTACATACATTAGCTATACATTTGCTTTTTTCTCCCTGACTGCTGCTGCGTGTTAATTATTCATCTGCAACACACCTGTGATACACTGCACATTTGGTGTTAAAAAATCCACCTAGGTCGCCGCATTTGTTGTATAATTGGTTTGCTTTTATTTGACATTGCCTTATTCATATTATTTGACCTATATCTGTTCTGCTGTGCGGAAAGGTTTCGCTGTAAAACAACTGTTGGGTTGTATGGCACATTTGCTCTGTTCTTTAGCTGTAATAATCAGACACCTTGATCTGTAGGGCATATGCAAAGTAGAACATCTTTGGCGTAAGACATTTGTTGTTTTGTATTTTGTATCTGTTTTGTTCTCTCAGTGTTAATTAAAGTAGCATTGTAACACTTATTAAGCAAGACATTTTCGGTCTCCAAAATCCGTTCTGTGACACTTAACAATGAGTTAAAATTTGACGTACACATGTTGTTCATTAGTGCTGTATCACATTTATAACTAGTGCATTCCTGCTGTTTGTTCAGGTACTGTAAAATTCAGTAGTTTAATGAAACAGCTTATAAAAACATGAATCATCAAGGATCTGTCGCATTGTCCATCTTGTCCAAAGAGTATTTTACAGTGTCAGACATCTGTTGCACGATGCATTTGCTGCACGTTACAATTGCTATCTCTAGTGGGTCCTAGTTCCTCACTGGATGGGTTGGTATATCGTTCTCGGCTAGCACTCCGCTGGTTCCGCGTTCGATTCTCCGACCGGCCAATGAAGCCACCCTTTTAGCCAGAAATTTATTTCTGGTGATAGAAATTCATATATCGTTATAATGGTTCGGATTCCACAATAAGCTGCTGAGAGTCCCGTTGCTAGGTAACCAACTGATTCTTTAGCCATGCAAAAATAAATGTAAATCCTTCGGGCCAGCCCTAGGAGAGCTGTTAATCCAGTTCAGTGGTCTGGTTAAACTATGGTATACTTAACTTTCTAGTGGGTCCTTTAGTATTCAGGTATTTTACAGAAAAGTGAGTAGAAACGCTCTTGGATAAATAAGTAAGCAGGTAAGTCAGTAAATAAATAAGTAAATAAATAAATACATAAACAAACAATGGTAATATTCTTTCAATAAAATGCTGCAACAATTTTCTGAGAAATATCTTTTTCTTTTTAAAGACATGATAAAAGTACATTAATGAAAAACACAAATTTCTCAGAAGCATAATCCATTTTTAACTTAGCAACATCACTCATTAACTTCTTAACTTAACGGGGCGTCGGTCTAAAAAAAAAAAAAAAAAAAAAAAAAGACGCGCGCGCGCTACAACAACAGCAGCTAAACTTTCCGCAAGAACCCACGAAGCCAAGAGAAACAACCTCATTGTTGGTTTATTTCTGCACATCCCATTCCATTTATCATCGCTTCTACGCCGCAATTTCGCAAATGGTCGAGTCCAGCCCACGGAGGGTCTTGTGACGTCTGGATATGACCTTAGCTCTTTCAGGAGGCTAATTCGGGGTGAGGTAAAAGCATTGTGCCATTAACGCACTAACTGCGCGCTCCTTTCTCCGCAGAAGATGAAGGATATTCTCTCCTCTCCTGCAGAGGAGTCACGTGGCAGAAAGCAGAAAATATCCGATAAGTTAGTGTTTATCACGGAAGTCGATTGGTGGGTCAGCGGTCGGCAACTCTGGTTGGTCAAAGATTTCGTGGCGTTATATCGACACGTGACCAAGCGCGTGACGATATATGTGACCTTGCTTTCGGACTATGGTACTAAGGTGTTAAAGGGTACAAAGAGGCTCGGGGAAGGGCAGGATGGTTGGGCGGGGGTTGGGGGGCGTTTGAACACACCCAACCAACTGAGGCGGCATTGTACAGGACCCACTTGACACAACTCAAAGAAAAAAAAATCTGTCATAGAATCAATTATTATCTATGATCAAATACACAGGATCTCAGTTATAGAATTTAAGAAAAAAATCTATCATAGAATAGGATATTATTATTCGTCAAATATACAGGATCTCAGTCATAGAATTAAAAAAAAAATGTCATAGAATAAACTGAATGTATATAAAAAAAAATCTGCAGCAGAACCAATTATTATCATTAGTCGACAAATAAACGCTACCGTGTAGAATATGACAGAATTGTAGACAGTGGAATTGCATTTTAAAGATTGTCAGGATCGCAAAGAAAAACAAGACAAGCATGAAACAGCTAATCTAAAGAATGCTGAGCCACTTTTTGGACAAGAAACATACACAGAGATGTTGCTTATATAGTATATATTACAACAATTTTTTTATTATTAATGCAGTGTTAGACAGTCTGAAGAAAGTGAATTGTACCAATATACTTGATGTAGTGTACATATATATATATATATATATATATATATATATATATATATATATATATATATATATGTATGTATGTATATGCATGTGTGTGTGTATATATATGTGTGTGTGTGTGTATGTATATAATATATATATAAATATATATATATATATATATATATATATATATATATATATATATATATATATATATATATATATATATATATATATATATATATATATATATATATTGAGAGAGAGAGAGAGAGGATCACTACACCTCGCCGCAAAGAACTGACATTCGACCAGAAGTACAAACTTTCAACAAAAACATCCACTTCGATTTTTGCCCGACCCTCAAGCACAGTAGTAACAAAAACACGTCGAAAATAAAATAAAAAAAAAACAAGGACAAAATGGCGAGTGTTATTCAAGCATAACTGAGTAAGGACCAAGGCTGTGTGCGCTTTCAAAACATTCAATTAACACGCTTCGTTAACACGCGACCTTCGAAATGCGTAAAAAAATATACAAAACGGATTAAGGGGGACTTCAGTGCATTGGGTGGATTATCTTTTTGCATTGCTGTCTCTCTCTTTCTCTCTCTCTCTCTCAATCAATTTATAATGCCCTCTCTCTCTCTCTCACTCTCAATTTATCATTTTTTATCCTCTTCTCCACTCTCTCTTTTCTCTCTCTCTCTTTACTGTATATGCGTTTTCATTTTGCCTGTCCTTTTCTGCTTTTCCTCTCCCCATCTATGTGTTTATGATCTCATATTGCCTCTTCCCTCCTCCTCCTCCTCCTCATCTCTCTCTCTCTCTCTCTCTCTCTCTCTCTCTCTCTCTCTCTCTCTCTCTCTCTCTCTCTTTACTGTATAAGTGTTTTCATTTTGCCTGTCCTTTTCCTGCTTTTACTCTCCCCATCTATGTGTTTATGATTTCATATTGCTTCTTCCCTCCTCCTCCTCCTCCTCCTCCTCCTCCCTCCTCTCTCTCTGGTTCTCATTTACTCTCTTGCTGCAAATTCTATTTCACTGCCTCTCCTTATTCGTCGTCTAATTTTTTTTCCCTTTCTATCTAATTTTCATCCGGGATCTCATTTATAGAAACGGGGGCATTTATCAAGAGAAAACAAACTAAAATATATAGACATAGAAGAGAAAACAAATACAGTATATAGAAACAAAGGAAAACAAACTAAAATATATAGACATAGAAGAGAAAACAATATACAACATACAGACATACAAGAGAAAACAAACTAAAATATATAGACATACAAGAGAAAACAATGTACAGTATATAGACATACAAGAGAAAACAATCTACAATATGTAGACATCCAAGAGAAAACAAACTACAATATATAGACATACAAGAAAAAACAGACTACAATATATAAGCATACAAGAGAAAACAAACAACAATATAGACACAAGAGAAAAAAAACTACAATACATAAACACAAGCGAAAACAAACTAAAATATATGGACATACAAGTGAAAACAAACTAAAATATATAGATATACAAAAGAAAACAAACAACAATACATAGACATACAAGAGAAAACAAATTACAATATATAGACAAGAGAAAACAAACCAAAATATATAGACATACAAGTGAATACAAATTAAAATATATACACATAAAAGAAAAAACAAACTACAATATACAGACATACAAGAGAAAACAAACAATATACAGACATACAAGAGAAAACAAACAACAATATACAGACATGCAAGATAAAACAAACAACAGTATACAGACATACAAGAGAAAACAAACAGACAATATACTGACATATAAGATAAAACAAACTTCAATATACAGCCATAGAAGAGAAAACAAACAACAATATACAGACATACAAGGGAAAACAAACAACAATATACAGACATAAAACAAATTAAAATATATAGACATCAAAAAAAAAAAAAACATACTACAATATACAGACATACAAGATAAAACAAAGTACAATATATACATACAAGAGAAAACAAACAATATATACATACAAGAGAAAACAAACAATATACAGACATACAAGATAAAACAAACAACAATATAG
>NC_089755.1:36597620-36605120 GCF_040412425.1 Macrobrachium rosenbergii
ATCATAATCATTAACATTATCATTACTGTCACTGACTTAAATATCAGTAGCTCAGGTAACTAAAGTTGTACAGTTATATATCAGTAAGAGTAAAACCAAGCACAACTCAGTTATATATCAGTAAGAGTTATGTATCAGAGTTATATATCAGTAAGAGTAAAACCAAGCACAACTCATCCAATAATACGATATGAATTATTTCTATACGTTTAAAAGATATATAAATCTTGATTCTCCTTCGTTCAATGCAGGTAATAAGAGAAATAAGGGCAAATCATACGTATTTATACTGCGTATGTAGGTCTCTCTCTCTCTCTCTCTCTCTCTCTCTCTCTCTCTCTCTCTCTCTCTCTCTCTCTCTTTGCCTCTTCTTTGCATCGAAGTCAAGATTTGATTTTGTTGATGATATATCTTTGTTTCTTTTCTCTGTTACTCATTTGGGTGAAGTTCTTCAGGTGATCTGTTTAACGAGATCCTGCGGGATTAAACGAAATATCGACTGGAACGTTCGGGGTTGCTCTTCGACGTCCGTCTCTCTCTCTCTCTCTCTCTCTCTCTCTCTCATAACAGCAAATGGGTTTGCTCGACTCCCTTTAATTCGACTTACGTCACTTTTTGAAAATTCCTTCGAACAGGGCTGGAGTTTGTCGTTTCATTCTTCCTTCTCTTTCTTTTCAGTTTTCTGTAAAAGAAAACTTTTGTGCCGGTTTTGTCTGTCCGTCCGCCCTCAGATCTTGAAAACTTCTGAGGCTAGAGGGCTGCAAATTGGTATGTTGATCATCCACCCCCTAGCCACAGTAGTTTTTAAAAATTTTATTCAAGGTTAAACTTAACCATAATCGTGCGTCTGGCACCTCTATGGTGCCAGCAACACAGGCCACCACCGGACCGTGGCTGAAAGTTTCATGGGCCGTGACTGAGCGTTTCATGGGCCGTGGCTGAGAGTTTCATACAACATTATACGCTGTACAGAAAACTCGATCGCACTAAAGAAACTTCAGCGCATTGTTTACTTTTTTTTTTTTTTTTTAATCAATTTCATGAGCCTGGAATGGCCGCGGGAACTGGCAAGTGGCGTTTGTTACTATTTTCTCTTTAATGTTCTTTCGCTTTTCTGTTTCCAGAATTCTGGAGTTCCTTTACGAAGAGCAAGTGGATCTACTCAAGTTTTCTTCTTCTACGTAACTTTATTGTCCATCTTCTGCAGTACGTCTTCACATTCGATCATCTATGTTACTTTGTTTATTCTTTACTATTTACTTGCCTTTCTGATATTTGTTCAACTAATTTGTTATTTCTTTCCCTTCCATGCTCCTTTGTTTATCATCCTCCTCCTTCAAAAGACCTTTGTGACTTGTGCCTCACTGTGACTCACTACCCTTCGTACCAGACTCATTAGATTAGTTAAAAGTTTTATAAATGACATTATTGTACCCCTTTCCGATCTGATTTTGATATTTTCTCTCAAGTTTATTTGTAGGTTTATAAACAGAATATTCAAGGAATTTTTTTCCGCTCATCAAAAGATTTTATTCGTGCGAATGTTACAAATAAAGCATCGGGAATTATGAGGAAATTCGATGAACAAACTTTAGAATAACATTTATGAACGTCCCTCGAAAAGTTTTTGCTCTGTATTCTCATATTATTCGACATTCCAAATATATCTCACGGGAAATGAACAATAATATGAACATTTCAGCAAATTTTATGGCAAGTGGCGGGAAGTTTGTTGGTGCCAGGGACCTTGGCAGTAGTTATTTTAATATTACTGTTTAATATTATTATTAGTATCTTTAACACTATTATGATTTAATGTCAAAGCATTATAAGCGTAGCATACACAATTTAAAAGAAAAATAAAGCATAATCAGAATGAGAGCAGAACACAGATTTAAAACACACACACACACATATCATTTGGGTTGATTGCATCCCTCCAGTTTCAAATGAGCATTGCCGTATACTTGGTATTATAATATTATTATAATTATGATTATTATTACTGGAATATTCCTATATAACCATTATCTCGCAAAGCAAAATTCCACGGTGTGGAACTCTCCATTGGTCAAAAGAAAGGGAAAACAGAGAAAGAAAGTGATGAATAAATAAAAAAAAGCAACTAACATAAGTGCATGCATACAAAGGCCGTGATGTCCCCCAAATGTAAAGGAATTTTATGAGAATAATTCTTATAAATCACTTTAACTCACGAGTGTTACTGGTCATTTGTTTTATGTAAAAGGTCAGAGGAATTTGACATTAGTTCCTCTAATCAAGCAGAATTTATTGTTGGAAAATGAGTTCTACATGTTAGGCATCATTTATTGTCAAAAAATCACTTCCCCTTATTAAGCAAGGTGTAATGTGAAGCTGATCTATATAATTCTATTGGAAATCTATACAGAGCTTTCGAAATCCTACTAAGCACTTAGACAAATAATTAGTAAGAATAATTAGTCCACCGAATACAAAGAAGTAGTGTATAAATTAGCATAACAGATTTGGTATTTAGTTTCAATGATTGTCACACACCTGTAACATTAAGCCAGGTTATTGTAGGGCCTTAAATAGTTATCGGATCAAAGGTGGGTTTTATAAGATAACTGAAGAAGTGAAGTTTGATACAGATGGAAAATTCTTATGCATTTCTGAAAGGTACTTGTTAAAACAGCGGATTAGCAAAAACAAATTAATTGCGTAAGAATATGTAAAGGAATTCTAATGAAATAACGAGCCTACAGGTAAAGGGAGTAAAGACTATTTCTTTAAAAAAATTCTGAAATTTTACACACACTTTCCATTGGAAGACTAATAAGTTATATATAAATTTATCTATATACATATATATATACTACATATACATATATATATATACATATATGTATATATAATATATATATAATATATATATATAGTATATATATATTATATATATATATATATATATGTATAATATATATATATATATATATATATATATATATATATATATATATATATATGTAATTTATCACACCGTGATTTATGTACAATCATGAAGCTACAAATGTCGTTTAATATCAATTCACGATGGTTTGACCGTCGAATGGAGTCGTTGGAAGGTACTGTGTCGAGGATCAGACCCGGCGTACCGATCCATTTATCATTTTAAAAATTCCCCTTCGGTGATAATTCCTATCGGGGATATTCCCGTAGTAGTGTGAATTGGATATTAAACGACATTTGTAGCTTCATGATTGTGTATATACAGTATATACATACATACATATATACACATGTACATATATATATATATATATATATATATATATATATATATATATATATATATATATATATATACAGTATATAGTATATATATATATATACATACATACATATATATGCAAACCATAAGCTACTGTTAAATAAGCAAAAGAAAAAACTAATGAAATAGCTACAATCGAAGCGACAAAACAGGACATCTGAGTTCATGAACGCGCTATGACATATTTTTTTATATAAGAAATAAAAGAATAATACAGAATCGGGCAAATATATATAATTTCCTTGTTTATTTGTTAGCGTGTTTATTTATTATATATGGCTAGTAACATTTGATAGATGACACACACATGTCAGATTTTATCGTACATGCAAACATAACAAGTAAAAATGGGCTTTCTTCGACGCAATAGAGTTTTCTATACAACGTAAACAAGGTACGGCTACTGTTAAATATATAGCACGATCATGGCAAAAAAAAAAAAAACTGGAGGCTGCAATTTTAGTATGTTTGATGATTTCATGATCAGCATACAATTTCAGCTCGGACAAATCTGAAGGACATCTGAGTTCATTGCGTGTTTTTTCTTTTTGAACGCTAAAATACAAAAATCGGCAGATGACCCTATTTTTTATTTTTTCTTTTCATTTCTTTCGTGTAGAAATAACAAAAATTTGGGAATAATCAATAACAGACATATTTGAACAGAACTCGAAAAATGGCAAATATATATATAATTTTCCTTGTTTATTTGTTAGCGTGTTTATTTGTGTTTATTACTAATAGCTGGCTAGTAACATTTGATAGATGACACAGATACGTAAGATTTTATCAATGAAATGTCTAAACTAAAATATAACAAGTAAAAAATGCGCCGAACTTTCTTCGACGCGATAGAGTTTTCTGTACAACGTATAATGCTGCGTGAGCCGCGGCCCATGATACTTTTGGACACGGCCCGGTGGTGGTCTGTCCTATAGCACGATCATGGTCCTTTTACTTTAATATATAAATAAAATAAAAATTATATCAGTCTGGAGGGCTGCAATTTGTATATATTGATGATTGGAGGTGGATGATCAACATATGTCATATTGTTGCAGCCCTCTAGCCTCAGTAGTTTTAAGATCTGAGGGCAGACAGAAAAAGTGTGGACGGACAGACAAAGCCATCTCGATAGTTTACCTTTACAGAAAACTAAAAAAATACAAAAATAGGCAGATGACAGGTTATTGTGAATTACGCTAGCCTTGTGCCTGCATGGGTTCTTGCTATGAAGAGCAGTCCGTCAACAAACATAGTTATTTCAACATGCTTGGAATTACATTTGGGACTGTATTTCATATGGACATATTTGAACAAGTAATGGTTTTTTTATCTTTTATTTATATAAAAATGGCGTGATTCAATTATACATAATTATGTATATATACACTGTATATATACATGTATATATATATATATATATATGTATATAATATATATATATATGTATATACATATACTGTATATATATATATATATATATATATATACATACATACATACATACATACATATATATATATATATATATATACATATATATATATATATATATATATATATATATATATATATATATATATATCCGGCTATTTTCTCCAAAGATAGGTAGCTACCAAGGGCTGAACAAGATCATGAAAACAGAGATAGGAAACAGTCTGAATTTATATACATTTCCTAAAAAAAAAAAAAATTGCTGGAAACATTGTCTGCTTGCGTATTTATCGAATTTATCACAGGAAAGTTCAACGGGATTTTCCACACTATGCTCCATTTTCAAACAAATAATCCATTCACTTTTACACTATTAACTCCTACGCTCTCCCAGTCCCAAGTGCCATATCCTCGTCTGCTTAATCACGCATTACAAATTCAGTCATTAACCCTTCAGCCTGAAATTCACACAAGCCATTGCTGTCACTCATCAGCTCTTTATTATTTTACCTGATGAATGACTGATTTTACATTTTTTACTATTCTAGTTTAATAATAGCATATTTAAAAATAATAATTCTTTAGAGCAACTTGATGTTAACATTGGCTGGGGTATAGGGTACATACCCTTGTTACGTCGACAGTACCACACTCAATAATGCTACTGGCACTCAAGTCTAAGAACAACGACACATGGTGTGGTATGAGGTTAGTTGAAATTTTTACGAAAGTAATTACATTTGATGTTGAAATGATGATACTTAATTGAAAGGCCAGAAAAGCTTTAGTATAAAGACACCAGTACTTGTTAAAAGGCCGGTGACTCCGGATACCTGGTGGCATGAAACTAAGGACTCCTGGTATGAACGCGTGTGAGGACACCAGCTTTTGGAATGAGACAAAGTCCCATGGTGTAAAAACAAAAGCTCATGGTAAATGGATAATGGCATACGTTACGAATGGAAAAGTTCATAGTAAAAGGACAACGGCCTTTGGCATGTATGGGAAAGCTCGTGGTAAAAGGACAATGGCCTCTGGCACGAATGAGAAATCTTATAGTATAAGGACAATGGCCTTTGGCACGAATGAGAAAACTTATGGTAAAAGGAAAACGGTCTTTTCTATGAATGAAAAAGCTTATCGTAAAAGGACAATGGTCTTTGATGTAAATGCAAAAGTCATGGTAAAAGGACAACGGCCTTTGGTACGAATAGAAAAGCTCATGGTAAAAGAACAATTGCCTTTGGTGCGAGTAAAAAAAAACTTATGGTAAAAGGACAACGGCGTTTGGAACGAATGAAAATGCTCATGGTAAAAGGCCAGTGGCCTTTGGTACGAATGAAAAAGCTTCTGTAAAATGACAATGATCTTTGACATGGAGAAAACTCATAGTAAAAAGCCAATGCCCCTTGGTACGAACGAAAAAGCTGACGTAAAATGACAAACGCTTTTCGTACGAACTAAAAAGCGCACAGTTTGAGCTCAGTGGCTCTTGGCATAAAAGACACCACCTTCTGAAATTAGGACCATTTCTCTTCGCAAGCAAGTGCCTTCTCTTGTTATGAGACCAACCCCTCGTGTTACGCAGCCAGCATCTTTATACGATGGCAGCATTACGAAACATTAACGGGGTCAGCGTCCCTTGAAATGAAAATAAAACGCCCCATATATACCTCCATACACGGCGCTCAATTGACTCCAGAATGTATAAAGAATAATGATGACTCCATTGAAGAGGAGAATGTAGGCCGATGTACTCGAAGACCCTTCTGAGCCTACTTTCCAGAACCCAGTAACCCTCGACACGGCAAGAGGTGGAATTTTCAATTAATGCCCAGAACAATAGACAGGGCAAATGGGATAAATTCATAACAACTTGACTACGTCAACGGGAGGTAACAAAAACAAACCCCCCCCTTTCACAAAAAAAAAAAAAGAGGGAGGGAGTGCTAATTCTCGTTAGGGTGGTTGTGTATTGTTCTCTGTCAGGGAAAGTGATCGAGTGATCGGAGATCAAAGGCCTTATTTGACTGATGCTAGAGCTTTTTAGCCGACGGGGTTTGTGGGGCTGGATGAGGGTCTCTCTCTCTCTCTCTCTCTCTCTCTCTCTCTCTCTCTCTCTCTCTCTCTCTCTCTCTCTCTCTACAAGTACATATATATATATATATATATATATATATATATATATATATATATATATATATATATATATATATATATTTATATATATTTACATACAAACACGTATATATACACATATGTATATAGCCAAGACCTGTGGCTTTGCAAAATATATTGTCACGCGTTATTTAGTGTTAAGCATATTTATATGATATATATATATATATATATATATATATATATATATATATATATATATATATATATATATATATATGTGTGTGTGTGTGTGTGTGTGTGTGTACATTTACGTACAAATATAGAAGTATGTCATATGTCTAGAAATGCGATATGGTCGTACTGGACTCTATATACATAAAAGGGAAGCGTTCCATACATACAATGCAGAGATTATGTGCAATGAAACACCTGAACATCCTACACCACGTACAAATATCATCAATACTCCATCCTACTAAACACATCAGTCATTACCTTACTGAAGGAGCTTGCCAATTCTGTCCACGATGTTCTTGGAAATGACTATTAGGAAGAAGCGTGAGACCTCGTTAATCAGATTTCTGACCTGGAAATAAAAAAATAAAAGTAAAAAATGCGCCTAAGTTACT
>NC_089755.1:36610120-36620120 GCF_040412425.1 Macrobrachium rosenbergii
GTGAGTGAGTGTGAAAATCTATTTCGATCTCCAGAACTTAGAGAGAACAACCGAATATAGCTATGAGGGCCAAACACCGTCGGAACTTCAGCCACAGATGTTTGTTTATCCTGGGATGAGGGATGATTATGCACTATTGCGTAGGAGTTCGATGGATGGAGATGACAGAATTCGTTCGTTTATCTCACAAAACTCATTCTAAAATATCATATCTATTTGTAGCTATTTTTTTCCAACTCAGTTGACGAGCCGCTCCTTCGTAGCACCTGTCAAGCCACAATTTTATCGATTTCTTATGTGAATATTGACAGTTTTTGGACTGCTCGTTTCCGGCGCTGCTCAGTTCACGTCACAGGCGATCTGTGGAAATCAACGACAATTTCTGTTCTTCATTGTTTCTTATACTCTCAGCAAAATTCTCGTAAGTCGCTGAGAGAATCTCTTCATCTCTTAGCAGGTCAGGAATTACTGGAAATAGATTTCTGCTTCCCGATTTCCAAATCTTTTGGATTTTCTTATTTTCCTCATTTATAAATTTTCCCATTAGTGACTAATATTTAATTTGCATAATTATTTTTCATGCTGTAAATCACAGTTGTTTAACCCACATTAAAACTTTTGGGAGAGATGAATAATAATACACAATAATAATAATAATAATAATAATAATAATAATAATAATATGTAGCATTGAAACTGATAGCTGCATCAGCTGCATTCAATTTATATAGTTTCTCTATCTTTCTGATAACTGTTTTTCCAGGATTAAAATCAACTATCAGAAAGACAGGGAATACTCCATCTAAAAACAAGTCCTTCAATCTCTCAAACAAACAAACGATGTTAGAAACAACTTACAACTAACCTTAGGAATCTGATGCGAGCGGAAGCTGGTTACAACAAGGCCCGAGAGACGAACGGATTATGAGTGAGTGAGGATAATTATGAGAGCCACGTAATTATTATCTGGTCAAATGACTTTGATAGCGATGAATCAGAGATAATGAGTTAATGCTGCTGCCTTCTGTTGCCGAGTTAATTACTGAAGCTTCAGGGGGCAGTTTGTTTGATGATATTTTGTTTGTTCGTTTGTTTGTTGTCTTGACGATACGCCAGGGGTATTTGTAGCTGGTCGCTTTTAAATGTTAATTTTATTCCACATGTAGAGGTGAATCTTACGCGTAATAATAATAATAATAATAATAATAATAATAATAATAATAATAATAATAATAATAATAAAATCCGAGTGGATCTTCTTTGCCCTCCTCCGGGGGACAGTAGGGGAGAAATGACACAGCCACCTCCCTCTGAAAAACCGTTTTGTTCGCCCGGGTGGAGGCGGGGTGAGTAGGAAACGGAGGGGGAGGCGTCCACCCTCTTCCTGCAGTCTGTTTGACCGGCCCGGGGAGGCGGGGCCGATAAGGGCACAGGGTTCTAGGCATGTACTGACGTCAACAAACTCTGCAATAAACGCCAACAAACTCGTAATAATAATAATAACCATAATGATAATAATACTGTTTTTATATACATTTTTCTGTATTGAATTTCCTGTCTTTATATTTTCCTGAATCAAAGTTTTTATTAAAAAGTTTCTTGATTGACATTTTCTAGAATCACAGATTCCTTTATTTAAAACTTTCTTCATTCGGAAATTTCTTGAATTACAAATTTTCATTATCGAGCGTCTTCTTGATTCGTAATTTTCCTTCAAAGACGAACCTGACATTTTATTTAAATGCTTTGATCTTCTCTTTATGCTTTCGTTTCCCCTGGCTCCTATTACCATCCTTCCCCTGAAAGAATGGTCTAATGTCGGTTTACCTTTCACTTTGGGGCTTAAATCCCGTTCCTTCCCTTTCCTTAAACAGTTCCAGCAGGAAAAGGAACAAGGAGAGATAAGGACTTTAGCTTCGTTGACCCATTGGCTTCAACATTATTATCACCGAGGACTTTATTTCTACATCCAGTCAAGATCAAACTCAGGATCCCTCGCGTGGTAAGCGTGGATGACAGCGCTACCAACGAGGACCTCTTGTGTGAGATGTGATGGCGCTACCGACCAGGACCTCTCGCATGGACAACGAGGGAGCTATCAACTGGGACCTCCACATCGAGAGACGTGGACACTGACGAACAGGGCATCTCCACTGAGATACGGAGGCGCTACCAACAAGGACCTCTTAAGTGAGAGACGAGGGCGCTACCAACAAGGACCTCTAAATTGTGAGACGAGGGCGCTACCAGTAAGGACCTCTCAAGTGAGAGACGAGGGCGCTACCAGCAAGGACCTCTTAAGTGAGAGACGAGGGCGCTACCAGCAAGGACCTCTTAAGTGAGAGACGAGGGCGCTATCAGTAAGGGCCCTTCAAATGAGAGATGAAGGCGTTACCAGCAATGGCCTCTTAAGTCAGAGACAATGGCGCTACCAGCAAGGAGCTCTTAGGTGAGAGACGAGAGCGCTGCCAGCAAGGACCTCTTAAGTGAGAGACGCGGGTGCTATCAACTAGGACCTCTTAAGTGACGGAGACGAGGGCGCTGCCAAACACGAATACTCGATTACTCGATTGAGGGAAAAGGGCGCTACCAGCAAAGACCTCTCAAGTGAGGCACAAGGACGTTGACAACCGAGGACCTCTCATATCAGGGACGAGGGCGCTACCTACCGAGACCTTTCGTGCGAGAGATAAGGTCACTCCTGACCAATTCATCTCGGTTAAGAAGCGAGGGCGCTCCCAGCAAGGACCTCTCGAGTGAGAGACAAGGGCGCTTCCAACCAGGACCCTTCGAGTGGAGGGCCAAGGGCACTACTAACTAGGACTTATTCAGTGAGAGACTAGGTAGCTGCCAACAAGGGCATACGGACAGCAAACGACCGGAAAGTTAACATCCTCTTGAATCACCCTCTCGAAGGCAAAAATACGTATAGCCTGGGTGCTAATGCTTCCTTTCCCCTTGAAGAATGTCAGTAATTGGGTATCATCTCTCTCTCTCTCTCTCTCTCTCTCTTCTCTATGTATATATATATATATATATATATAGATATATATATATATATATATATACATATATATATATATATATATATATATATATATATATATATATAGCTATATATGTGTGTGTGTGTTTTAGGGCATATACATTTTATGTAATTTTTGTATATAGTTTTTTATACGACGATATGAAGATATATAAGGCACTATATGTATATGCATATGTGTATATATATATATATATATATATATATATATATATATATATATATATATATATATATATATATTATAACATAGTTTTCTCTAAGACAATTTTCATTGAAAGCAATTGCTTTTGTGGCATCAATGAGAGTTTTTACTCACAAGAACAGTACTGACGAATTCAAACGAGTTGTTCTTGTAGTATATATAGATTCGGTCAAAAATAAACGAAACCGGTATACACTCTTATTTTTCACCTGTGGTAATATGTGATAAATGAATCATACAAAAGTGTATATATATATATGTATATGTACATATAATATATATACATATATATATATATATATATATATATTATATATATATATATATATATATATATATATATATATACATACATTATATGCAAAGAGAGAGAGAGTCACGCGATACCCCATTACTGACAGTCTCTAAGGGGAAAGGAAGTAATAGCATCCAGGCTACTTTAACGCTTACGCGCTAGCCCTGGGAGCTGGATTTGCTAAAGATCAGAGTTCATGGACGCAGCCACGCATAGCAGAGCAAATTGATTCTTTTTCGTCAATATTTCGCCTGGCTGTTCCTCGTTGTTGGCAACGCAGGACGGGAGCTAGAAGAAGGGACGCAATGGTAACAATGAGGAAAAAATTCAGGGAAGGATAAAGCGGAGATTCTTATTCTTCAGCACTTTATAAAAGCGGAAAAAAAAGTTAAGTATACCTCAGTTTAGCCAGACCACTGAGCTGATTAACAGCTCTCCTAGGGTTGGCCCGAAGGATTAGATTTATTTTACGTGGCTAAGACCCCAAGTGGTTACCTAGCAATGGGACCTACAGCTTATTGTGGAATCCACCATTATAGCGAAATGTTTCTGTCACCGAAAACAAATTCCTCTTATTCATTGGACGGTCGGAGATTCGAAGTCGCGGCCAGCAGAGTGCTAATTGAGAACGGAAACCACTCTCCCAACAAGCGGAGATTCTTATTCTTCAGCACTTTCGTAAAGACATTTAAGGTAGTAGAACGCCAAAAGTGTGAGCGCAAAAGAAGTAAACACAAAAATAAGCTGGTGAAATTAGAGAACTGTGATGAGATTGGCTTTTACTAATTCGAAGAAATATCGCGGGCGGAATTTTATTGAGCAAACTTTTTACCACAATCATAAAAAGAAAGGAAATACTCAGGATAGCTTATATAACCTTTACGAGTTGTTGTTTCTCGCTTTTCTTAATAAACAAAAAGCAAGATATATATTTATACTTGGTATTATTATTTCCCGCTGTTTCTTAGTAAATAAAAAAGCAAGATATATATTTATAAATGGAAATACGAGACTCGCTAGTATAAAAGTGAGGAAGAAATGAGGCAATTAAAACATCGTATAAGAAAACTTCAAAACTTCAGGAGTAAATAAGTAAAATATCCTTTTTATTTCTACCTCTTCTCGTTGTGCAAACATGGTTGCTATAAATATTTTGCCTCTGCTGAAATAGAAAAACTTATTATTTTAACTGGAGACAAAGATCAAGAATTTTAATAACTGCGCGTAATATCAAAAGGTTTTTTCTTTAGCCATCAAAGCAACTTAATACTTTTGAAACCGACAAAGGCATTATAAGTTTATATGAAAAAATCTTATTTTAAATCTATAATCCACAAAAAACTGTTCTCTTTGATGTAATCTTTTGTCATCCTTCTTCTTCCGCGTGGAGGAGTGCGTGTGTGTGTGTGTGTGTGTGTGTGTGTGTGTATATATATATATACATACATATATACATATGTATATATAATATATATATGTATATATATATATCTACATATACACATTGTCAAAAAAAGTCTATCATTTCAGGTCATCTAGTTCAATACGTTATCTGCATTTTTAATAGAGAGAGAGAGAGAGAGAGAGAGAGAACATCAAAACACAGCCTCACCTCTCCCGCCCCGTAACTAATCGCACACAACGACCAAAAGTTTATTGACAGCCGTTTCAGCTGTCCAACTAATGCCGGTACAAGGACAAGCGAAAATAATTTGAAAACAAATAAATAGGAACAAATTTCCCCTTTAACATTACAAACTGATGTATTATCCTCCACGCCTCTCTCTCTCTCTCTCTCTCTCTCTCTCTCTGTGACTTTTTCAAGGCCCTGTTATTTTTCACAGTCTGCGGCGACAGGACGGGAGAGCTTCTATGTGAATTTTATACACCCAACGGAATTTATTTTGTTGATGAGGTCGGTGAACTCGGTTCAGAGGCATCGGCGTAATCACTGCCGGGAAATAAAGAGAATCCGTTTTGAAATTCTTCGTCATTTTTGTTTTTATTTGGGGTGGGTTATCAGTGTATAATTAGGCATGATGTAAATGGATCTGAATTTCTCAATACTGATTCTATTAATACTGTAGCTATTGATGCTATTAATGGGAGGAACTTTTCTGATCACCGTCTTACTATTTCTACTACTAATACTTATGACTATCATTATCATCATCATCGATTCCAACGCAAAAGGCCTCTGCGAATTTCCGCCACTGATGTCGTTCCTGTGCTTTATTCTTCACAAATCTCCACAAATATTTATAATAACAATAATGAAAATACTATTTCTGATATTGCCTGTCCAAGAAATAATAGCGAATATAACTTTCTTTATGATCACTACTAATATTACAAGCAGATAACATCTATGAATATCAAAACATTCTTGACATTACTAATGCCTGATTCTCTTACAGTTTGCAATGCATGACTTGAATTTTGTTTTTCATAGTTATCTGAATTTTGATTCTTGGTTTTGTTCTGTAATTGCAACTTTATGAAAAGGCAATTTTTTGGTGATTTTCATTCCTGTGTTCCATAAATTTTTTCCCTTTTCAATGTAGAATACATTGTAATTTTGCAAAAAAAAAGTAAGAAATGCACCGAAGTTTCTTCGGCGCAATCGAGTTTGCTGTACAGCGTATAATCAAGACCACCGAAAACAGATCGATCTTTCGGTTCTTCATTGCCAGTAATTTTTGTATGTTTCCCTGCGTATGACAACGACTGTCTTTGGGTGAAATTACCTTCTAGAGAAGGGTCTGACCACTGGGCCGCTATATAGGTAGGTATAATAGAATGTACATTGGTCGAAGCTTCGAGGCGGTACGTAATGTCCTCATGGTCTAGAATTGCCGCTGTCGACTCTCTCATATTGTCGTTATTTTTGACGGTATAGAAATAATAATAATAATAATAATAATAATAATAATAATAATAATAATAATAATAATAATAATAATAATAGACGTCTAGATGCAGTTGAGTTTCTATTGTAGTTTCTCAATCTCTCAAATGAGTTTCTTTGTCGCCAAAATTTCTGTAAGCCCGCTGGCTTCATTCGCCTTTTGCAAAATGGTAGAAATCTCTACAGAAACGTCAGGAATAAATGAACTTTGGACAGCTGCTGTATAATAATTTACCTGCTGCTACAATCCAGGCGGGAAATAATAATAATAATAATCGATGAAGGAGACGATTGAAACTACAATACAAACTCAAAGGCATCCGGACGGCCATTCTAATTCAATGAAGTTTGAGAGGCCTTCTTCGAAAAATAATAATAATAATAATAATAATAATAATAATAATAATAATAATAATAATAATAATAATAATAATCGAAGAAGCTCATTGAAGCATCCAGACCCGCTCTTCATTTGAACGGTATCCAGGCGGCCTGAATGAGACCCCTCTCTTCATTGCTCAACGAAATAATAATAATAATAATAATAATAATAATAATAATAATAATAATAATAATAATAATAATAATAATAGCTCAGAAGAAGACCCGCTCGTCATTGAGTGGCATCCAGACGGCCATACTACACTGTTCAATGAAATAATAATAATAATAATAATAATAATAATAATAATAATAATAATAATAATAATAATAATAATAATAATAATAATAATAACACCGACCAAATTTCGGTGCAACGCCAAAGCGAGGAAAAGATGGTTTGCAAACCCTGCCGAAGAATTCCGACGCCACGTCGGCAGTTTGTCTGCCCAGTCGCGATTGCCTTTGATAACCCTTCACTGCTTCTCAATTGCTTGAGAGCGTAATTCTTCTCGAGGTCTCTTTCAGCAAGACAAAACCTCCTTACGTAACTTCGGCGTTGTTTGCCCTCGGTTCCAACGTCGCTATATTTCTTCACGTCTTTGGGGTTTTACAATATTTTTTCAGAATAACTGTTCGTGTTTTTTCCGTTAATGTTTTGCCATTTCTCTCTTTGTATCAAAAGTGGTGTGTGTTTTTTGGAATATGATAGCTTTCTTTTATGGCGGTTTGTGACCTGAATGTTCGTTGGGCTTTAGTTTTATACAAGGGAATACGATTATAATTGATACAATGGAACCCAATGCACCTCCTTTGCACTCTGTACAGGGATGGTGACATTTTATGTCTCCCAAAGAAAACTTGAATCAATCATAGAATATATATGAAAAATAAACAGGTAAAATTTTTAGAAATATCCTGCGAAATAGAATGAAAAGCCTTCACGAATTTCACCTTAAAACTGGTTTTGGTATGATAGAAATACTGAATCAGATATAAGGAAAAAAACATATCACCAGGACAACGATGTTAAATGAGTTATCAGGAGTAGGAACGTCGCCTGAACTGATTCCTCTTTGACAAACATATTATAATTTTGATAATCCCATTGTAATTTTGACAAGCAAATTATAATTTTGACAAGCCTATTGGAATTTTCGCAAATATAGTGTAATTATGACAAACACTAAGTTTGCCAAGCATATTATAATTTTGACAAGCATATTGTAATTTGGCAAACATATAATTCACAACAAACATATAATTCTGACAAACATACTGTAATTTTGACAAACATTGTAATTTTGACAAATATATTGTAATTTCGACAAACAACAATTTTGACAAGCCTATTGGAATTTTCACAAGTATATTGCAATTATGACAAACACTAATTTTGCCAAGCATATTGTAATTTTTGTCAAGCATATTGTAATTTGGCAAACATAATTTTGACAAGCATACTATAATTTTGACAAACGTTTCGTAAATCTGACAAACATTGTAATTTTGACAAACAATAATTTTGACAAGCATACTGTAATTTTGACGATTCATATAATTTTCACAAACACGTAATTTTGACACATAATGCAATTCCAGTGATACTGAACTATACGTTTGTCGATACTCCGATAATAGACTCATCTCTGTTCCCTTCCTTTGGGATCTTCTTTCCGCAAAAACTCTCTTGTGATTTGAGTATTCGATGTACGAATTTTACGAAGCCCGTCAATTTTTTTTTTATGATGAAAATATTGTATGATGGTGGCTCAGATATGAATTTCATTGGATTTGATGGCTTTCCTTGTGAAATATTTGAAGTTTTTCGGAATGAGCAATCGCAGGTAGCAAAGCACTACCACATGTTCTTAGAGCTTTGGAATATATTATATATATATATATATATATATATATATATATATATATATATATATATATATATATATATATATATAATATATATTTATACATATATACAGTATATATAAATAATCATACACACACATATATATATATATATATATATATACATTATATATTTATATATGTATATATACACATATTTTTTCCATCAAATCTATTTCTTGAAGTAGGGTCTGACATATACAAAATAACAAAATAATATCCGTTGAATTCTACTTAAGCATTTCTCCATTATTTTTGCCCTATTCCTGTAGAAAAACCCTAAGTAACAAAGTGACAATAATTCGTAGATTTTTGAGAAAAGAAGAGGCGAATGATCTTTTGCCTCAAATGTGTGGCTTATTTTTTTTTTTAACGAAAAGTCGCGGGTAACATTATCACAAATATAATTTTTTTATATTTTTTAAGAAGTGTGAGAAAATAAATCAGTGGCTATTTTTCCTTGAGGTAATAATTACAAATATGCCTTTGCATATTTTTTCCAAAAAAAAAAACTTCCCAAAGTCCTTTGTCCTTCTTTTGTGAAGAACCCCCAAAAAAAAAAAAAAAAAAATCAACTAAGATCTACGTAGATTTTCATTAAGAGGCAGAAGACTCGACTTACATAATGACAAGAGGTTAATGAGCTTCGTTTCCCAATGTCAAACGGTCCTATTAATTTGAAGCATCCCACTGACCAGTTGATAATTTACCATTTTGATGTCATTCAAGTGTTTCCCGTTCGAGGTGGACGCCACGCTGCCTTTCATTGAGCGACCTACATTATAGTGGCCCTGAAGTCGTCGAAATCAAGCGGCGATTGACCTTGGTATGTGGCGCCATCTTGCTTGTCAAGGTGTTTTTGTTTTGTCTGTCTGTCTGTCTGTCTGCCTTTGAAATGGAAAGTTGGCCATATTGGAAGGTGTCTCTCTCTCTCTCTCTCTCTCTCTCTCTCTCTTTGAAATGGGAAGTTGTTTATGTGGAAGGTCTGTTTATCTACTTATCTATCTCTCTCTCTCTCTCTTTTTGAAATGGGAAGTTGTTTATGTGGAAGGTCTCTCTCTCTCTCTCTCTCTCTCTCTCTCTCTCTCTCTCTCTCTCTCTCCGTCATATTAAAAGGTCTATCTGTATGTCTATTTATTCATTACTTGCCTATTTATCTATCACTATACCTTGCTAAACACTCCTACATATTGGAAATGAAAATGCACAAGAAAATATATATGTAATAACTGAGAAACAATCTCTCTTTCTCTCTGT
>NC_089755.1:36622620-36637620 GCF_040412425.1 Macrobrachium rosenbergii
AAGTAAAGCTGATAATTACGTTTAAATTCTTATTTTTCAGCTTCTTTTCAGCAGAACACGACCTGTGTGTGTGTGTGTGTGTGTGTGTGTGTGTGTGTGTGTGTGTGTGTGTGTGTGTGTGTGTGGGGTGAGTATGCGTGCGCGCGAGCGCATATGTCGGTATGCTATCTGGAAATATTACTTATACGAAAGTAAAGTGAAAGCTCTCAACTTGTATGAGTGGCGACGTTTCATGTGCGCTCACCGGACCTTTTATGTAAGTTCAAGCATTATGGTTGTCATGGGACCATTATGGAAGAAAGTACCTGGATTGAGGTTCTCATGAGTCCATCATATATGAAAGTACCTGAATTGAGGTTCTCATGAATCCTTCATATAAAAAAGTAACTGAACTGAGGCTCTCACGAGTCCTTCATATAAAAAAGTACCTGAATTGAGGTTCTCATGAGTCCTTCATATAAAAAAGTACCTGAATTGAGGTTCTCATGAGTCCCTCATATAAGAAAGTACCTGAATTGAGGTTCTCATGAGTCCTTCATATAAATAAGTACCTGAATTGAAGTTCTCATGAGTCCTTCATATAAAAAAGTACCTGAATTGAGGTTCTCATGAGTCCTTCATATAAAAAAGTACCTGAATTGAGGTTCTCATGAGTCCTTCATATAAAAAAGTACCTGAATTGAGGTTCTCATGCGTCCTTCATATAAAAAAGTACCTGAATTGAGGTTCTCATGAATCCTTCAAATAAAAAAGTACCTGAGTTGAGGGTCTCATGAGTCCTTCATGTAAATAGTACCTGAACTGAGATTCACATGAGACTTTTACGTAAAATGGTTTTGGGTTGAGGTTCTTATAACGCCACGTGTAAGACACCACCTGGACTGAAATTATTATGGAAGCTTCACGTATGGAAACACATGGAATGAGGTTTTCATAGGACCACTAAGTTAGAATCCACCTGGATTCAAGTCTTCATTGACCCTTCATCTGCAAAACAAGTGAAGTGAGGTTCCTATGGCTAATTCCTTTTAGAATATCTGGGATGAGGTTTCATGGGGTCCTCATGTATAAGCACATTTGTAATGAAGTGATAACGGCGCGTTCTTTGATAAATTTGATAAAAATACATGGAGTGATTTTTTAGCTAGGAACTCGCATGCAAAACAAGTGGATCCATCTTCCGAGGTGTACTGACCAATCAGTAACTGTTATGTTATAAATTTACAGTACTTACATACACACACACATATATACAGTATCTATATGTATATATCTATATATACATATACTGTATATACATACATAATTAACTGTTTTACCTAATTCATATGCAACATACTACTCGTATGAAAAGATGCAAAATATTTACTCTTGAAAATCACAAATCCAGAACTCTTCCTACCGCAAATGTTTTAAGCGATCATAAATCGTAATATACTGTACATATCTGGAGCAAGGAATAAATTAAGAGTGCAACGGGATCCTATCAACAAATCATGCACCTTCAGCGATTCGACGCCTCCTTACATGGCTTCATGCACTTCATAAATTGCCTCATAAACTTCATGGATTATGAGCAAATCTTAGTGACCTCAGTTAAGAAATATCAGCAAAAATGATGTCATGATGATTTTTTCATGCAAACATGAAAATGAAGTTGAATTTCTTTTTCCATAACTTTATCATTTTTTTATACAAATCACCCATGATGATTATTTCATGCGAACATAAAAATGAAGTTGAATTTCTTTTTCCATAACTTTATCATTTTTTTTATACAAATCCTCCATGATGATTATTCCATGCAAATATAAAAATGAAGTTGAATTTCTCTTTCCATAACTTTATCATTTGTTTTTTTATACAAATCCTCCATGATGATTATTCCATGCAAATATAAAAATGAAGTTGAATTTCTTTTTCCATAACTTTATCATTTTTTTATACAAATCCTCCATGATGATTATTTCATGCAAATATACAAATGAAGTTGAATTTCTTTTTCCATAACTTTATCATTTGATTTTTTGATACAAATCCTCCATGATGATTATTCCATGCAAATATAAAAATGAAGTTGAATTTCTTTTTCCATAACTTTATCAATTGTTTTTTTTTATATAAATCCCCCATGAACTTTATTCATGAAAATAACCATAACATTATTTCATCCCGAAGGGATTCCTCCATCTTTCACTTAACAAGGAAAAAAAAAAAAAAAAGTGACAAAAGCACAAACTGTTGTGAATTTAGACGGACACCAATAACGAAGACCCATTACCCAAGCACACGTCGAATGCAGATGTGGAAAAAACAAAGCAGCGACCCAGTGAAGCAGAAAAACAACAGCCCGTGCCGTTACGTCAAGAGTAAATAACACAGACCTTACAATAAGTTATAAATAGCGTTGACCTTTTTATTTTTTCACGGGGAAATGTCGCGGATCGGCTGGTAAATGAAGGCAGGCAAAGGGGACGCGTACGTGATGGAAGCTAAGTGATTTGTTGGGACAATGCAAATTACTTCGACGAAAATGAAAACAAAACAACAACAACGAAATTATGCGCTGGTATGTGTGTCAGTTAGGAACGTTGTCCACTAAAAAAAAAAAAAGTAAAAAATGCGCCGAAGTTTCTTCGGCGCAATCACTCGAGTTTTCTGTACAGCCGCTACAGCGTATAATCAAGGCAACCGAAAATAGATCTACCTTTCGGTGGTCTCGGTATAATGCTGCATGAACCGCGGCCCATGGAACTTTAACCACTGCCAGGTGGTGGCCTATCCTATATGGTTGCCAGAAGCACGATTATGGCTAAATTTAACCTTAAATAAAATAAAAACTACTACGGCTAGAGGGCTGCAATTTGGTATGTTTGATGATTGGAGGGTCGATGATCAACATACCAATTTGCAGCCCTCTAGCCTCAGTAGTTTTTAAGATCTGAGGGCGGTCAGAAAAATCCCGGGCAGAAAAAAGTGCGGACGGACAGACAAAGTCGGCACAATAGTTTTCTTTTACAGAAAACTAAAAAAAGACTGATTATGCTTTGGTATGTATCAAATGGGAACGTGGTTCATTACAAAGGACAACGTATCTGTTGGTAAGTGTTATTTTCAAGCGTTGCTCCATAAGAATAAAATAACTATGCGTTCGTATGAGTCAGTTCGAAACATAGACCATAGACAAAATAATATGAATTATGCATTGATAACTGTTAATTACTTCAAAGAACTAATTAGGGGTTAGTAAGTATCACTTAGGAGCATTAACCTTCAACAAAAATTAGTCATGTATTAGTATGGCACAAATAGGGTTGTCAGCCCCAAATATGTGGTAATATGTATGCACTACTCATTAGTACGTGTCAGTCAGGTGCAATTACCATTAAAAAGTACTAATAATGAGATGATGCGAGTGGGTAAGAAGCGTTGTTCGTTAAAATATTTGGATAGTTGTTCATTAAAAAAGGACAAATTATGCGTAGGTATGTCATTTTGAACGTGCTCGACAAAGTAAAAGTTTGTGAGGAATACTATATGTCACAGTGATTACGCTAACCAAAGAAATGACTGCCAAACTGTCTCTCTCCCACATTCTGTCTTTTTTTTGTTGTTGTTCTTTGCTTCTCTTGTGTGCTGTTTCCTCGTTTATCTTCTCTCTTCTTCCTCCCGACCTTCTTTCTCTTTTTCCTTATCGTTTCTTCTATATAGGTCTCTCGGTATTTATCTTTCTCTTCATGCCTTTTTCCTTTTTATCTTTCCATCCATCCTTATTTCTCTCTCTCTCTCTCTCTCTCTCCCCTTGCCTTCTTTCTCTCTCCAAGATAATCCTCACCAATCTGAAGCTTACTCACGCCGCCTGGCAACACCACCAGTAATGAAATCTTTCTTCTTTTCTCTCTCTCTCTCTCTCTCTCTCTCTCTCTCTCTCTCTCTCTCTCTCTCTTTCTCATTCAACTGGAATAACAACATACATTTTTGGAATATTGTAGTTGGTCATTTAGTAATGTAGATATCTACTTGGCATTCCTGTGTCACTGTCACTAAGTATAATAGTGAGATAGTTACCGATAGTAAGAATCTCATGTCCAATGGCGGGGGTGGGGGGCCGGATAAGGGATGAGGAGGAGGAGGAAGAGGAGGAGGAGAGGCTGACCAGTGCGAGAGTAAGGGAGGAGGAGGAGGAGGAGGAGGAGGAGGAGGAGGAGGAGGAGGGAGGAGGAGGGGAGGAGGAGAGAGAGAGAGAGAGAGAGAGAGAGAGAGAGAGAGAGAGATTACAACTACTCGTATTTGTCACACAATCAAACTGAGACGGTGATTGTAGACGATAATGATTTTGACAGTGAAGTTGAGCTGATTATGATGTAAGTAACAATGGCTGTTACGTGAAAAGCACGAATTCCTTGAAAAATACATAACTGAAAACAAGGGTTTATAGATAATGTTATTTTATTTTATTATTTTCTGAACCTCCGGAAACCAATCGACAGTGGGTTTCAGGACCGTAAATAAATATTAAAAGAAAATAAATAAATAGATAAACAAATAAATAAAACACATTTATGACAATGTCCACAGAGACAATTTTATATATAATCTGAAATAGAACAATGTACGTGTGTGTATGTCTTCTGTTGCTACACACACACACTCACACACACACAGAGAGAGAGAGAGAGAGAGAGAGAGAGAGAGAGAGAGAGAGCGAGAGAGAGAGAGCACGACGTCGTCTCTCGCCAAGCACATAATGTAGAACCAGCCAGCAGTGGCTGAAGAGCCGCTAAAATATCAAAGAAGTAGAAGAAAGCCGTCTGGATCGTGACGTCAGCGGGGTATCGATGATCAAGTCCCCTTAACCTTAACTTCAGGTGTGAGAGAGAGAATTCGGAGGTCATTCGATCGTCGGTGGACCGAGTATTTCTCTCAGGATCGTTACAGTGGGCCCTGGATTGGATCATCGGCATCCATTGAGGCTGTATTGTTAGAATTTGTAATAATATTGATGTCCTGTTTTTAGTTTTCTGTAAAAGAAAACTATTGTGCCGGCTTTGTCTGTCCGTCCGCCCGCACTTTATGCTGTCCACACTTTTTCTGTCCGCCCTCAGATCTTAAAAACTACTGAGGCAAGAGGGCTGCAAATTGGCATGTTGATCATCCACCCTCCAATCATCAAACATACCAAATTGCAGCCCTCTAGCCTCAGCAGTTTTTTTTCTATTTTATTCAAGGTTAAAGTTAGCAATAATCGTGCTTCTGGCAACGTTATAGGACAGGCCACCACCGGGCCGTGGTTAACGTTTCATGGGCCGCGGGTCATACAGCATTATACCGAGACCACCGAAAGATCGATCTATTTTTGGTGGCCTTGATTATACGATGTAGCGGCTATACAGAAAACTCGATTGCGCCGAAGAAACTTCGCCGCATATTTTACTGGTTAAAGTTATTATTGCCTGTTTTGGTGATTTTTACCAATACTGAGGTCCAGATTTTCAAGTGATTAATAATTATATAATTTTTAAGTGTAATTCTCATCCGGGTACTTGACATAATTATACAGTTCAATCCTCAGTAAAACAAACTAACATTCTGCAGCGTCAAAACGGTAGAAGCGAAAGTAACGCCCTTTGGGAAACCGCATTTTATAGGATCCACGAAAACAGAGGCAAGATGAGAATTCCAGATTAGCTCTAATGCCACAGATCCTTAATTCGATCAGTATTTTTCTTTTCATATGAAAAGCCTGCAGTAAGAGGCCGAACGCTTCTGCCAGTTATGAATTTTTTATGATGCATATTTATTTAATAATTATATATTTAATTTAGCTGAAAAGTCTATGGATAGCGACGTTTGTATATACTTCACCAACTTTGACAAAATCTACAATTAAAAAAAAAAAAATATATATATATATATATATATATATATATATATTATATATATATATATACAGTATATATATATATATATATATATATATATATATATATATATATATATACATACTGTATATATAAATACTGCCAAGTTGAAAATTAAATGATTAGTTATTTTATTGTAAAAATTATATTAAAAACTTCCTAGAATTTCTATCATCAGATAAAGATTTTAATTTCCATGTTTATGGATGACAAAGTAAAGTAAATAAATAAATAAATAAATCTATATGTAAATAAAAGTAAATAAGTAAATAAATATGTCCATAAAATAAATTTCTGACCTCAAAATCTCAGGTCAAATCTCTTGAGGATCTATCATTGCCTATCATTATTGACAAAAACACATTTATCACTGAATCATCGAACCTGAATTACACTTTTGCTTCAGGAAATTTAAATTATGCCTCTCATGACTGATTTGTGGCAGCTGTCATGAGCAGTTGTTTTCCTTTCTGCTATACAGATGTTTCAGTGTCAAGACTTTTATGAGTGAATTATTGAGCTTAATGGCCTGCCTCACTAACCTCGTTACATGTGTGTACAGAACTGGAGTATTTCCACATACACACAACTACACACACATGAGCCATCTATATATATATATATATATATATATATATATATATATATATATATATATATATATATATATATATATATATACAGAAAGACACATAGATAGATAGATAGATAAATATAAATATATATCTAATTATATTTGTATATCTATATATATAGATATAAATATAATTTATATATATATATATATATATATATATATATATATATATATATATATATATATATATATATATATATATATATATATATATAATATAATGTATGTGTGTGTGTAAAATCAGATTGTGAAGAGTTAATAGATTGATGATCCTAAGAATCAACGGACATTCCATCTCTAATAAAATAGCCCAGTCATATCTTGTTTGGCTTAGCGTACTTCCTGGGCCACATTTAGCAGACCGACGTTTGCCGCCGTATAGTCGATAATGACCCAGGGGCAGTAAATCTCCGAAAAGTGGGCCATGTCATAATTAGATCCCTCACTTATAGAGAGTCTTCTTAGCATACCCTCTCAATCCCTCCCCCTCCCTTACACTCCTTATTCTCTCCCCTCTTCCATCAGTCAATCTCACTTGTGGTTATCCATCTCCTAACACGGGCACACCCACTGGCATCCCACTGACCACTACCCCCACCCCCACTCCCTACCCCTAACCCAACTCCCTACCCCCACCCCATCCCTTATCCCTCCTAGCCCTCTTTTCGATCGTCAGGTGTTTCATAATCTTACCTGACATCACATGTGCCAAGATATTATAATTGCCGATTATATGTGCAATAAGAATAAGTTTATTTATTCCGTATATAATTGATGGGTTTTAACAGTAAAGTACGTCATACAGCTGTTTGAATACTCTAATGCGTTTTATAACAGAAATGAAAAAATCCCATTTTTATGAAAATAAAGAAATCTGATCATGTTTCCCCATGTTTGTAAAAAGTAATACCATGTTATAAACAATCTATGTAAATCATATTCAACTTCGAAGTTGGGAATATTGAACAAAACTTTCATATCCTTCGTTATATTCTTGAGCGGTTTCACACGTTACTCCAAGTTTCACTAGAAACTTTTAGGCAGGTGCCTAAGTTTGGTGAGACACCCGTGAAATCCCTTTACATGAAGGTCATTAAGGGTTGGCAAGGTATCAAGTGAAACCTCGGTAATATTAGAATCATTATTTGAGATTATAATACAAGATTACTATTATCGTCATCACATCCCAGAGATGTCTCCCATCTTTTCGAAAAGTTCCAGGGAAACTGATGACTTTCAAATACTTTCCAACACCTAATTTTCTAACACTTAATTATTTGCCTTTTGAAAAAAATATATTCATACCTTTATGCAATCGTGCAAATTCCAATATTTAACATATTCTTTATTTAGTAACATTTAATTAAGTGACATCTGTTTAATTCAAGTAAGAATTTCACGTTTGCCATTTTTAGCTTTCTGTAAAAGAACACTATTGTGCCGGCTTTGTCTGTGCGTCCGCCCTCAGATCTTAAAAACTACTAAGGCTAGAAGCTGCAAATTGGTATGTTAATCGTCCACCCCGCCATCATCAAACATACCAATTTGCAGCCCTGTAACCTCAGCAGTTTTTATTTATTTAAGGTTAAAGTTAGCCATAATCATGTATCTGCAAACGATATAGGATAGGCCACCACCGGGCCGTGGTTAAAGATTCATGGGCCGCGGCTCATACAGCATTATACCGATACCACCGAAAGATAGATCTGTTTTCGGTGGCCTTGATTAGACGCTGTACAAAAAACTCGATTGCGCCGAAGAAATTTCGGCGAATTTTTTACTTATTTCTTAAAGGAAATACCGTAACAAAAGTGCGTCTTGAAATATATGTTACAATAATATAAGATAACTTCAGTAACTGATGCCTTTTCATATCTACACACACATACACACACACACATACACACACACGCACAAACACGCACAGGCACACACAAAACACTGTCTGATAAAAGAAATAAAACTTGCAGCTCTCTGACAATCCTCATCTCTGGGAGACTGTCTGTCTGTCTGTCTGTCTCTATGATTGCCTGTCTCCCTCTAGCTGAATGGACATTTGATATTAAGAATATAACTTTTCCTTCCCTTACTTGTTGCGTAAAACATCTGAAGAACCAGGATTTCTATTGCTCTCTCTCTCTCTCATGTCTGACAAAAAATGTTGTTTCATATGACGGCATTAATTTCTCTCCGTCTGGCTCTCTGTTAAGGTAATTTAATATAAATGGTATTAAAAAAGGACACCTCTGAAGCAGATTATATATATATATATATATATATATATATATATATGCTCATATATATATATATATATATATTTTTTAGTTCAATAATGTCATTTCGATAGACAAAGCCATGTTATTATCTGGCAGTTATTATACAGGCAGTATCTGAATTATGCATATATGTATATATATGTATGTATATATATATATATTATATATATATATATATATATATATATATATATATATACATATATATATATATATATATATATATATATATATATATAATTATATATATATGTATATATATATATTATATATATATACATATATATATATGTATATAGATATATATATATATTATATATATATATATATATATATATGTATATATATACATGCATAATTCAAATACTGCCTGCATACAACTGCCAGATAATAACATGGCTTTGTCTATCGAAATGACACTACTGAACTAAAAAAAAATTATAAAATACAACAAAAGAATGAGTATCAGAAGTACATCATACTCGTTCAAACTTATGAACCATGAAACAGGTGCACTGCTAAAAAATGATTTTGGAAGCCGCGAGAAGCAACATGCGTCCAGAACGTGGGTTGTAATAACAGCCATTTACACTGTCGTAAACTTCAAGAGTTTTGGCACCAAAATGTATCGCCGCAATTATCAAGAGATGGAGCCTGTTTGTTGGGGAAGAGAAGACATTAATCTGATTAGGAAAGGTGCACCTGGGCGAGAGAGGTAAGCGAAATTGAGATATGACCCGACTTACACAGCTTAATGACCCGATTTCTGGTCTAAAGGTCAGTGAACTTGGGGAATGACCAGGACTTACCAGGTTGAATGACCCGGCTTATAGGGATTATTTAAATGCTATTACACTGAGGGGAACTGGCGTATTTTATATTTTTAAGAAAAAAGTAATTAGAAAATTCCATAATACTACATGGTAAAGTATATTGCCCTTTAACAATGTAATATCACTTGAAGAAAGTAATGCGAAACCAAATGACATGGGATATCCATGGGGAAAGAGAAAACAAAAATAGAAAGGTCTGAGAGCAATGGAGAAAGTATGGGATAAGAGAATATACCCGGACAATATTAGGCAGGAAAGCTATTCTGTCTACTTAAGGCTCTGGGAGTTTTGATGTTCTGTCTGTCTGTCTGTCTGTTCAATCCATTAACACACGCACACACACATCCAACACACACACACACACACACACGCACCATTTTTAAAACGTGATTCATATATTAGGGAACAATTATAACTTCCGTAGCTAATTTGCGATGAAATCAGATACACAAAAATATTCGTCATTTTTTGAAAAGTGATTTATATATTAGGTAGCAATTATAACTTCTGAAACTCATTTACTGTGAATTCAGACGTAGCTTCATTATTTAAGCTCCTAGTTACTGGACATTTTTCTCCTTACAAGAAAAGCATCGTATGACCTTTACTGACCTTCACACTAGCAACTATAGTATGGCTTCATACTCAACCTGTTATTATATGGGTAAAGCATAATTTTTGTTTGCTTTCATACTAGCAACTAGAGTGTGGCCTCTTACCTATTTATACAAGCAAGCGTATTATAACCTCTTGCTTTCTTTCATACTCGTAAACACACTTTGGTCTCTTGTTACCTTCAAACTAGCAAAACAGTATCAATAGACAGTTCAAAATGTTTCACAATAACATTGGGAACGGGCTCGCAGTCTCATCCCAAAAGCTAACGCTCAGAAACTTCAACAGACCTCGGGATTTTAGTGTCAGAGGCAGTGGTCCACAACGAGTACCGAAGAGTCAAGAACTTAAGTAAGTGGCAGCTCAGTTTATGTGGGGGAATAATACAGTTTTTATGTAATATTATTTATTTTTTATTTTTTTATATATTATTATTAGTTTTTATATATCATTATTTATTTTATTATATCTTCGTTCACACTTTGTTTGTTTTTCCTTTTTATTGGTACTGCAATCAGTGGAAGCGGGCTAAGGGACTTAATGGCCTTTTCGTTAATAATAATAATAATAATAATAATAATAATAATAATAATAATAATAATAATAATAATATATTTTATAATAATTATAATCTTATTCATATTATGTTAACATTCATTTTTCTTGAGAAACAAATTATACATACAACGAAAATCGAGTAGTAGTCTTTCCATTGTCTTTCAATATATATATATATATATATATATATATATATATATATATATATATATATATATATACAGTATATATATATATACATATATATATGTATATATATATATATATATATATATATATACATAATATATGTATATACATATATATATATGTATATACATATATATATATATATATATATATATATATATATATATATATATATATATATATATATATATATATATATATATATAACTCGACAAGTTAATTCTCATGACGCAGTTCAACCAGGCTTATTACGAATGCATTACCAAAACGTTCCATTAACCTGGTAACCCAGTTATCAACCTGTGAAAGGAACATTAAAAGTAAACAATATGTCTTTTTGTTTTCCTTTCGAGAAAGTATAGAAGAAGAAGCAACGGCAGACCGAAGTAGGCCAAACAGGAAGAATGTCACGGCTCTCTTGTCCTTACACGAAGAGAATCAAGTGTTTTTTTTTGTTTTGTTTTATTTCTTTTGTATTGAACTGCAGATAGTTATCTTAACTCGCCTTAGGAGAGAAATATCGAGACAGTTCACGAAGTCGATGTCATATTTTTCTTGCGCTTTTTTTTTTTTTATTTACTTCAGTCTTCAACTTCTCATTGCTCCCTGTTGTTTGTTTTCTTCATTTTTCATTTGTCTACCTTCCTGGTTCTACTCCGTTTAAAGACAGTTATTATAAAACATTGGATTTATTCCTCTATTTCGCCTTCGTCATTATTCCTGCTTGAATTTTCATTTTCCATTAATTCTCCTTCCCCTTCTACATCTTCCTTTTCTTTACGATAAAAACCAGTTTCACTCCTTTGTGTATCACCTACAGAGATAACAATATTCTTTTTCTTATTTTTACTTCCTCCTACTCCTTTTCCTCCTCCGACCTATTTGCTTTACATCTTTTGAGTTTTATCTTTCAGGGACGAACAAGAATCCCATCATTCTTGATCAAAAAGACTTTATCTTTCATTGCTTATCTCACCAGAAACTCTATTCTTGAAGCGTTCTTTAATATCTTTAAGAGTTCTATGCCTTCCCAAAATGGTACCGGTGAGATAGCCCACCGTATGTCTGCTGCGTCCAATTGATATAATCAAACCAATCAATAATTAATAATATCAGAAGTCATTAGTGATATGAGTCATTATATATTATATGTCTGGGGATTCCAGTTTGTATTACTGAATTAATCAGACAACGCATTATAATGATTAACGTCAATGAACCTATTATACGTTTATCTTCCAGCTTATGCAATTTGTGTTTCTCAGCTTCTTAAGTAGATCGTTTTTTGTTATTCACATATTATAAATATCATAGATATTCACAGTTCTACCATTTCCTAAAGACAACTTTAAATCTGAGCCCATAAAGCGAAACTTGAATTCAGTTTCTTGAATACAAATTTGAAATATAACCCAATAAAGCCAACTCTCAAAACAGCTTTTTCAAGATTAAATTTTAGATCAAACCCTAATGAAGCCAATACTGAACATTTATCAAACTCCTTAAGACAATATTCATTCAAGCCCTGCAAAGTCAACCATTTACTGAATTTTCTAAAGACATTTTCGGCAAGACCTAAAAAAGCCAACCCTTAAATCATTGTCCTCAAAACACTTTTTACTTATACATATTATACTCAATCTTAAGTCAGTGACTTAAATACAAATTTGACCAGAACTCGTAATTTCCCAGTCACAACTTTTACCCAGACCCAATGAAAACATTATTACACCTGTTCCAAATAATAATAATAATAATAATAATAATAATAATAATAATAATAATAATAATAATAATAATAATAATAATAATTTCAATTCAACCTACTGATGACAAGTCTGATGTCCTAGTAACAGATCGCCTGATGTCCTAAAACAGCTTTGTAAGTCGAGTTCTTGAAAGCAATTCCATATCTTAAATGTCTTTCAAAGAACTCGTGCTTTTACTTCCTTACGGCAGACCTTAACTTGATCTCAAAAGACATTTCTTAATTAATCTCCTAAGTAAAACTCTAAATCATTAATATTAAAAAACAAATGTGTTTTTAAGAATTTTTTTTTTTTTTTTTTTTTGTGAAAAAGGGTAAACGACTTTTACGTCCCCAGATGGACGCAAGTACATAACATGTTTCGCACCAACATTCCCATTCCGTTTCATCGTTGAGCACACTTCGCGAGTCCTGTCGTCATAGAAACACACCCACAAAGAGATCTCATTGTGAACTAAATAGCTACATGGATTCTTCCAGGACTGCACAACCCAATTATGCTCTGACATAATACACGAGGAAAATGTTTCTCTCGAATGACGCCAGTTTGGGTCGAGACAAGGTTGGTGGCGACGAACGCCTAGTGATAATGCATAATGAGCAATTGCAATGTGTTGCGAGATTTCAATGTCTTTCGCTTAAACAGGTAGATTTCGAAGTGACGCGACGGCAGCAGGTAATGTCAGTGTCCTTTGGCCTCGTTATTTGTTATATATTTATTAGGTCAAAACTTAGTGGCCTCGCTCTTAATAGATGTGGTTTATAATTATGACGCCTGACGTAGCAGTTGTAAACAGCATCACATTGTGGAATCCGCAATTACTTATTTCTCTGAACTCTTGACGGATTTGGGTAGGCGTTAGGTCACCCGGTTTGTCTTGCCCAACACGACAGGCCACCCTTTCTCTCATCACCCACTGTTACCTTTCTCTTTCTTCTAGATTCTAAGCTCCACTGAATAAGTTGCTTCGTTAAAGAGATTCTAACTTAGTTAACGACCATCCGTGCATAATTATTATTCTATCAATTACGGAGGCGATGCTTGGTGTTATGAGCAAATATGGAATGTAAGTTGTTAGATTTTTCTGAATTATGATATTTCACAAATACTGAATAGCTTTCCATGAAAAATTTTTAAATTTGATATTATCCAGTGTAGTGCACCTAATTTAATTTATTTTTTAAAATCTTCGAAGTTCTTGGAAGCAAAAGTGGGAGCATGTATAAGAAGTTAAAATGTCTTTTTTTTTGGTGGGCGGTGTCTTATATCTTTAGCAAGTGGTTAAACTACTACGTGGCCTAATTGGAAGTCTTTCTAGTGAGGGTAGGTTTACGAAGGTGACTGAGAACGAGAGAAACTGAAATTCATTACACGTAATGTTGGAAACACACACACACACACACAAACAAACACGCATAAAAACACACACACACATGCGCACACACACACACACACACGCAAGCAACCACGCATACATTTTGCATGGAGAGTTTTCACGAATTTCCCTTTATCTTGAAAGAGATAAAAAGTACTCTACCAGCCATAATTAACCAAAATCGCTTATTAATCTGTTTAATCGTATAGTAAATACCCCAAGCTACTGATGAGACTGATTAACCGTATCGTAAAGTCTAAAGATCACTGATCAGTCCAATTAGTCGCATCGTAAAGTCCCCAGATCACTGATTAGCCAGATTAATCGTTCCATAAAGTCCCGTATCTCTGATTATTTCAATTAAGTGTATCATGGAGGCCAAAATTTACTATTCAAACTGATGAACTGAGAAGTCTGCAACAATGATGAACAGTAGAGACATTCTATACAGGCGTCGGTCTGGCCACATAATGATTAGCATTAAACACTAAAGAGGTATAGAAAATTATTATCATTAAATACTAAAAGGGACTGAGAAAATTATTATTATTATTATTAAATAATGAAAGGGCCAGAGAATATTATTATTATTATTATTATTATTATTATTATTATTATTATTATTATTATTATTATTATTTTAAATACTAAAAGGGTTAGAGAAAATTATTTTTACTGAATACTAAAACGGCCAGAGAAAATGATTAATATTAAATGCTAAAAGGGTCAAAGAAAATTACTATTATTAAACACTAAAAGGGCCAGAGAAAATTATTTTTACTGAATACTAAAAGAGAAAATGATTATTATTAAATACTAAAAGTGTC
>NC_089755.1:36642620-36657620 GCF_040412425.1 Macrobrachium rosenbergii
AATGACATGGCTGATAACATTCAAGCTGCCCATTTTTTTTATTGATGGTTTGTATTGCAAAGTTATTGTAATTTCAAACAATGTTCAGTTGCCATGTCTGTCAGTCTCTCTGTCCGATAGCAGGATTCCGTGAAATGTAATAGATGGATTACATTCTTTTTTTTCTTGAATTCAAATCATATTAAAAGATTAGAGTTCGGAATGGAATACAGTTTATTTCTGAATCCGTGGTTTGTTCTTGCTTCATTTTTGGTTGCTGTCACTGATGTGCATTTAAAGAACACGGTAGCTTCCTGCTGTTTGTGAGAGAAAGAGCGTAATATAACTGACGCGCAGAATTATTGAAACTACGCTAGTAACAGACCTGTTTTATGAATGAAAACTTCAGTAAGGAGGTGTATGTTGGGTATGTTTGCTATTGTCTTTAATTACGTTGAACAATGATTCAATTTAATATGAAAGCATCCGAAAATTCCTTTATCATTCCACTCTCAATTCATTTATTATAAATGCATATAATTGCGTATGTATATTTTATATTTTCCTTTCATCATCGTTTTTCATGATCACTGATTATTATCTAATTTGTTACTGATTCTATTTGTTCCCATTACCTTCTGTCTTATAGGATATATTGTCAGAAACTTGACCACACATTTCTACCATAATATCTATCTCTCTCTCTTTCTCAAAGATCTCTCTCTTTATAAAAACGTAAAAGAAAGATATGAATAGCCTTGTAAAAACGTAAATGTGATTACAATATCCATCCACTTATTCTCTCTCTCTCTCTCTCTCTCCAATCATACACAGACACAAACACATACAACGCGCACACAAGGACAAATACATATATACACGCATGTATATATGTGTATATATATATACAGTAAATATATGTATATATTTATGTATATATATGTATACATTATATATATAAATATATATATATATATATATATATATATATATATATATATATATATATATATATCTATTCTATCAATATATATAGATACATATGCATATATATACATATATATACATACATATATATTTACGTACACATACCACCCTCCTCTATTATAGTCTCAGTATATCACCAAGGATATATATTCCATAACTGGAATGCTGTGGGAGGACAGACCTCCGCCCCCAACAATAATCGGCTTCTTCCACCCGCCCCACCCCCCACAACCCATCATTGTATTGCAAAACTTTTTTTCACGCTCCAGTTTCGAGTGTCTGGTCGTCTCGCGTTTCTTTTCCTCAAATAAACAAAAGGAACGCGCAGAATGTGCCCATTTCTCCCCTCAGATAATGACGAGTTGCAAATGGCATTCAGGGTATTTTCTTTTATTAGCTGTGAGTTGTATGTATGTATGTATGTATGTATGTATTATTCATAAATACATACATACATACATATATATATTTATATATATACATACACCACACACACGTGTATATATATACATAAAATTCTGTACGCACAGGTACGTAATACATGTATGGATATGAAAATAATGTAAAAGTAAATGGTATCATAAAAACATTACCGTTGTTATTATTGATATTATAATTATTATGCTTTCATATACGTATTAATAGTTACTTTATTACAAATGGACGCTCGTGTATATGCTATTGTAAGGACTCACTGTTATAATACATATGTATCCTTCAATTTATTATGCGTGCATCGTGATAATGTTATTTATATAACAACCACTCCCAAAAATTAAAAGAATGAGGAAATAGATTAAATATGGTCGGAAAGGGAGTATGAATCACTGATATGCTATATACGAATGTTTCACACCTGTACAGTCACTCAAAAATGTTTTGCAACATGTTGCAGAAGTTTTCGTTCACCTGCCAATAATTTATTTGTTTTACTTATACAAGGAATATGCTTTTCTTATTCGATTTTGGTTATTAATCATACGGTTAACAATATAGAAAAAAGAATGGTTAGGTAAAAATCCGTATTACGAAAAATAACGAAACATTTAGGAAAATTTCGCTCATGCTGGTAGGGTGAAGAGTCAATAAAAAAAACTATAATTAGTCGTACATTCAATATCCTTATGGGATTAAATTCAGAGACTTTCTTCTTCATGCATAAAAAACCAATCTGGTAACACCCAATAGATACTTAGTGGCAGAGAGAGAGAGAGAGAGAGAGAGAGAGAGAGAGAGAGAGAGAGAGAGAGAGAGAGAGAGAATAAATGATTAAATAAAGGATTTATAATAATGATGAAGATAGAAATAAACGATTTATAATAATGATGAAGATAGAAATAAACGATTTATAATAATGATAGAGAAATGAAAACCGGTTTAAGGGAAACGGGAGGTAATTTCTTTGACGCACCAGTCATGCATTTAGGACGGAGTTGCCCCATAGCGCCAGATGTCACTATTATAAGGTGTTGTCCGGAAAGTTTTGAAGTATGTTGCAAAACATTTTTGAGTGACTGTACAAGGTAAAGAAACAAATAAGGGTACATCGTGGTGGCGTTGCTGGTATTTACTTTAATTTCATTATATAATATTTTACCTTTCCTTCTTATAAATTTTCAATCTACTTACTTGATGGATAATTCATGCGTTTGCTTAGCCATAAAATTCCTACTCTTTATTCCTGCTCTTTTATAAGGTTGAAGATCAATCAATATGTCATGTTTTAGTCTTCTGTAAAAGTAAACTATTGTCTGTGCGTCCGCACTTTTTCTGTCCGCTCTCAGATCTTAAAAACTACTGAGCCCAGAGGGCTGCAAATTGGTGTGCTGATCATCCACCCTCCAGTCATCAAACATACCAAATTGTAGCCCTCTAGCCCCAGTAGTTTTTATTTAAGGTTAAAGTTAGCCATAATCGTGCATCTGACAACGATATAGAACAGGCCACCATCGGGCCTGGTTAAAGATTCTTGGGCCGCGGTTCATACAGTATTATACCGAGACCACCGAAAGATAGATCCATTTTCGTTGGTCTTGATTATAGGCTGTACAGAAAACTCGATTGCGCTGAAGAAACTTCGGCGTATTTTTTACTTGTTTATATGGCATTCCTCATTCAAGGATCTAAATTGCTACTAATGTATTTGCAGCTCAGATCTTTCATACAGTATTGACTTCGGAAATCGTTCGCAACTTCTTTGATTTGTTGGTACTTGTATGTGATATCTCTTGAAAGATTTAAAAAATATTTGTCCTTACACATAAGGTAAAAACAACAGAGATAAAAAATTCTTGGAAACCAGTAGGTTCTTGTATGTGATATATATTTAATGTTTTCAAAAAATATTTGTCCTTGCACATAAGGTATAAAAAAAAAAAAATTCTTAGAAACTAGTATCCCAGTTGCGTTAAATTTACTTGTACTGTGCAATGCGTTGGTCTATTTACATCAAAAATATTCTTTTTGCTACCCATAAATATCTTCAACGGCAACGCCATGCTTTACTTTTGTTAATAATAGCACGCCATGATTAGATAGAGCAAACCGCTTTTATTTCTCTTTGTAAACAATGAGAGAAAACTGGATTTGCCATTTGCGTTCCATGAAGACAATTATCATGAGATTTTTATTTTTTGAGATTTCGATGAAAATACACCGTGTGACACAGATTCTTTAAATAAATACCGAAAGAGAATACAATGTGTCTTTATAAATAGAAAGATAAGCCATTAATCTATGAAGATATGACGGATCGGATTCAGAGAATGGTGAACGAATATTAAATAAAGTAAAAAATGCGCATAAGTTTCTTCGGCGCAATCGAGTTTTCTGCACAGCATATAATGCTGTATGAAAACTCTCAGCCACGGCCCATTAAACTCTCAGCCGCGGCGCATGAAACTTTTAGCCACGGCCCGGTGGTGACCAGGTTGTTGGCACTCAAAGTGGTGCCAGACGCACCATCATGGCTAAATTTAACCTTAAATAAAATAAAAACTACTGAGGCTAGAGGGCTGCAATTTGGAATGTTTGATGATTGGAGGGTGGATGATCAACATAGCAATTTGCAGCCCTCTAGCCTCAGTTGTTTTTAAGATCTGAGAGCGGACAGAAAAAGTGCGGACGCACAGACAATAGTTTACTTTTACAGAAGACTAAAACATGACATATTGATTGATCTTCAACCTTATAAAAGAGCAGGAATAAAAATGACAATAGATTAAATAATGAGAAAGGATAAAATTTTCAGTTGCTGAGATTAATCACTGGATTTGTTAACACCGAAGGAAAATAAAAAAAAATAAACAAAAGCATACTAAAAACGATTAGAAAAGAACAAATATTTACTAATAAACAAGAGCGGTAATAGAAACCACGTCCTAGTTTTGCATCTATAAATGTTACCATTGTTGATGTACACATAAAAGCCTTATTTATATGCCCCTTGTAATTACATAGCTGCATGTATTTCTGACTGAGTGACTGAGGGGAAAATAGCAATGATTCCTGGTATCTGAAGGAGAATCAGTCTTTCATAATAATAATAATAATAATAATAATAATAATAATAATAATAATAATGAGAAAAAGAAGAACGATAAAACCTGCCTGAAATTAATCGTAAGGCTTTCAAGGGCCTCATATAGCTCATTGCCGCTTACACCAGACTGCTAATGTTTACTGCAAGCAACTTATGTTACCAACAAGGGAATGAGGTGACTCTTACACACAGTTCTCTTCTTACATCCAGGATTGAGACCGACCTAAGTTCATTAATTCCCAAGATCTTTGCAGATGAGAGTGACGAAGTAAAATTTAAGAAAAGCCAAAATGATGGTGATGGTGGTAATGATAATGATGGTGAAAGAGTAAAGGGGAAGATTAAGAAGAGCCTGAATGATGATGGTGATAATAATGAATGGGTACGGGTGACAGTGATGAAGTGAAATTTGCGAGCACCAGAAAGATGATGGTGATACAGTGAACATTGCTGATGATGAAAATGATGATGAGAATGATGATAATGACATGGTGAAATTTAAGAAGAAACAGAATGATAATGGTAATAATGACGCTGATGGTGATACTGTTGACATAAATGATGATGACAGTGACAAGGTAAAGTCTATAATGAAAACTATAATGGTGATGGTGATAGTGATAATACTGACAAGATAAAAGTTTCAGAAATATCTAAATAATGGTGATGAAAGTTCTTCTTCTATTGATTAGTTCCGGAATTCTCTTCCTGTTTCTGCTTTCCCCGAATTTTTTTCACCTTTGGGTCGCTTGTTTTCTACGGGCTTGGGTTAGATAAGGGTATAAGTGTCCCATGATTGAGATAAGCATTTAATGAAACAATCAAATAATAATGTAAATAATGAAAAGACAAAATAAGAACATCCATGCACTATGTCGATGAATAACATAAGAAAATTAAGCATGAACTGAAAGTGAACGACTTTTTATTCATGAACAATAAGGGAATGTTCAGTAAAACGCGTCTGAGTCATTATATTCTATAATAACAAGTAAAAAATGAGCCTGCATGAAAACTGAGAAAAGGAAAAATGAATAATGGATAAGAATGAATAACAGGACACACTGTATCGCTGAACTAGGGTATGAGCATGCGAGAAAAACGGAGGACTTTTTATCTAAGATAATAATGAATAATAATTACACAAGAATAAGGAGTCCCGTCATATCCTTGAAATACAAATGAAGAATGAAATGAATGCACATGACACGAAAGACTTTCATCCAAGAACAACAAATGTGAAGTGAATAAAAATGAACAATGAGACACTGCAACTCCAGGAAGAGTAAGTGAAAAATGACCACACGTGAAAAATGAACGATTTTTCATCCAAGGAAGCCTCTACAAGAAAACAGTGACTTCATACGGAGGAATAACCACTCAACCTTCAATAGAAATGTAGAATGAAAAACTTCAAATGAATGATGCATTCAGGTGCCAAGCCTTCAGGCAAAAATGAATCGAGTTTTAGAGGTTCGACTGACGTATTTGGGACAACCTTATGTTCACCGGGGAAGCTTTTTTTTCTTTTTCTTTATTTTTGTCACCGGAAGTCAACTTGCTTTTACGGGTGATGAATGATGATTTTATAATGAGGCGGTGGTTCTGATGGTCTCTATTCAGCCTGAAGATGAGATGAGATGAGAGAGAGAGAGAGAGAGAGAGAGAGAGAGAGAGAGAGAGAGAGAGAGAGAGAGAGAGAGAGAGAGTTTTTGTTGGGACTGACGGTGAGTTAGTGCTCATGTCTTATGGAGAGGAAAATGATACTCATATTATGAGAGAGAGAGAGAGAGAGTTTGGGGGTTGGGAAAAACCGTGCAAAAGTACAAACAAATGAAAGAGAAAACAAACAAATACAAATGAGAGAGAGAGAGAGAGAGAGAAAGAGAACTTGAGAGAGAGAGAGAGAGAGAGAGTTTGGGGGATGGGAAAAACCGTGCAAAAGTACAAACAAATGAAAGAAAAAACTTTACAAATATGAAAATGAGAGAGAGAGAGAGAGAGAGAGAGAGAGAGAGAGAGTTTGGGGGTTGGGAAAAACCGCGCAAAAGTACATACAAATGAAAGAGAAAACTTACAAATATGAATGTGCGAGGAGAGAGAGAGAGAGAGAGAGAGAGAGAGAGAGAGAGAGAGAGAGAGAGAGAGAGAGAGAGAGAGAGAGAGAGAGTTTGGGGGTTGGAAAAACCGTGCAAAAGTACATTCAAATGAAAGAGAAAAACTTTACAAATATGAAAATGAGAGAGAGAGAGAGAGAGAGAGAGAGAGAGAGAGAGAGAGAGAGAGAGAGAGAGAGAGAGAGAGAGAGTTTGGGGGTTGGGAAAAACCGCGCAAAAGTACATACAAATGAGAGAAAACTTACAAATGAATGAATGTTACAGAGAGAGAGAGAGAGAGAGAGAGAGAGAGAGAGAGAGAGCGCAAAAGGCATATCAATTTGAAGTCTTTTGTATCCGAGGGTAAACCAAAACCCTTGATCAAACAGATACTCACAAAGCGACGCACGGAATAAATCAAACAGATTATTAAAAGGAATTGACTTCATCAGTCGCGAAGGCGACCATGACGACCACGACAACGTCGAAGATGACGACGATGAGGGAGAGGCATAGGGGAAAGTGGAGGGGGTTGGAGTGGAGAGAGTGGGAGGGGAGAAGAGCGAAAGAGGGTTAGGGGGTAAAGTAGCCGAAAAAACTGCACCTCACGAAAGAGGCCAGAAAGGTAATGCAAGGGGTTGATGCTGGGGAGGGGAGGGGAGGGGAGGGGGGAGGAGGGGAGGGGAGGGGGAGGGGGAGGGGAGGGGGAGGGGGAGGGGGGAGGGGAGGAGGAGGAGGAGGAGGAGGAGGAGGAGGAGGAGGGGGAGGGGGAGGAGGAGGAGGAGGAGGGGGAGGAGGAGTTTAATCAATTGGAGAGAGAGAGAGAGAGAGAGAGGGGTGGGGTATAAGGGAAAGGGAAGGTTTCGTGTGAGATGAGAGAGAAGGTACTCGTAGGGGGTGGGGATGGCTGGGGTTGGGGAAAGGGGTTTGAGGTTTCGAGTGCCAGCGTGTGTGTGTGTGTGCCCTCTTGCGGCCCTGTCCTGACGGGGCCCTGGGCTGGGACTTATATACTTCCTCAAATGCCGACACTCGCCCGGTAGCCTGGGCACAGAAAGGGTATGCGATACATTCATGCCCCCTTTCTAAAGCCTCGTCCTCCGAGTGCGCCGTCACGGAAAAAGGATGAGCGAAAATAATTCGCAGATTCAAAGTTAATTATCGGACTATGAAGAATCGCCCAACAATTCTTTTGAGACAGAAACAAAAGAAGGGACACTTTGAAGTACCTCGTAAGGATTATGCGCTATTAATCTTGGCATGAAAAAATGAGTCCTTTGTTAATATTAAGATCGTTATCACGAAATACCTCCTCCTGACGAGGCGATTATCGAAGTAGATAAAAGCTGTCCGTATCTATCAATGACAACCTTTGTATTATTTAACCACTGAGGCTTGCGTACGTATCTACGCACTTACGACGGACTATACGTCGGAAAATCTTGACCTCAAGTTGCAACTGGCACTTGGTGGAAAGAACGTTACGCGGAGTGCAAAGTTGATATCAATCGAACATTGATAAGGAGATGGAGCAGTGATTCGTGATGTACGATAATTACCCTTGGCGTCAAATGGAAAGGATGTCTTAATTGAAGTGAGTCAGTGAATAGGTTCTCTGTGATATCCGGTGATAGAGAATAATTGTAAGTCGGAAGACTGACAAAGGAAGATTCAAATCCCATTTGGTGTGACTCAAGGTCTACGCAATCGTTTGTGAGTTGTTATCGTTACTGTTCAACAAACAGTGTAACGCAAGAACAGTTCTCGTGCCTTAACAAATCAGATTACCCAAGAAAAGGGCGTAGGAAGCGAGGCAACGTACGAGAGAGAGAGAGAGAGAGAGAGAGAGAGAGAGAGAGAGAGAGAGAGAGAGAGAGAGGTACACATAAGAAGAAAAAAATTGTTACTAATATTAGTCAGGCAGAAGTACTTATCCCTCTTACCTCTTGCTCTCGGGACGTCAAAGGCGAATTTGGCACTGTTTAGTACCCTGCGCTGAAGTGCCATCCAGTGCCACCTAGCCGATGCGAGTGCCTTATCATCCTCGTATTAACAATGTCGTGTGCTTCTTGCGTCCTGTGGGGAAAGGAGTGAAGTGCTTTAACCACCAGCTGAAGATATTGAAAGAAGATTGAAATGTGTTGTTCAAAACAGCTGCTCTTGCAAGGTTACGATGCTTAAGCCGTACATGAATAACCTCGAGAATTAATCAGGTCATGGACCATAGCCTTAATTTACATATAATTAAAGGTTTCTTTCGTTCAGAAAACAAGGTTAACTTGAGTGAAGAGTGTTACATTTTTCAGGAATATTTAATTGCAGCTTTAGAATTCTGGGTTGCGAGTGAAAGAAAGATGAGTTTTCAAAAGTGACGTGTTAGTGTTTAGAAACCTTTAATAACAAACGGCATGCAACTACACAAGCAATCTGATGGCACTGTTATTTGTGGTGAAAGTATCTAAGTGAAAAACAGTTAGTTTACAAAGAAAACTCTCTGACAAACACACTGCAATCTTCGGATGAAATCTGACGGCACTTGTGTCTGAAAGTTTTGAAAGCTTCTGAAAGTGTCATCATGTCTAGAGATTTCTTTTTGGAAAGAAAGCCTGATTAGAGGCTTTCTGAAAGCCCTAACTTTCCTTTATCTTTATAGACTTAAATTTTTTTACTTTAATGCAATCTGCGGGAATTCCCAAGGAGGAAGACCTGATAAACTGTGCCTTGAATTAAGTCATAGAATTTTCCTGCAACAACATCTATATTTTTTGAGAACATAAACACCAACAAAAGTGATCTGTAAATCGACAAACATAATCAGTCCAGTCAGTTTAATCAGTTGTGACTAGATTCTGACAAAATGGAAAGTCTAGAGGCAGGAACTCCCATTAAGTAATGTATATTATATAATATACCATGGTACAGTCATTGGGGGGAGCAGCCCCCGATCTACAGGGATCTTTCGGTTCTCAACGTCAGTTTCGTCATTCTTTTCATCATCATCATCATCACAATCATCAGCGCAGAAATCAGGTAAGTTCATCTAATGCATTGATTGATTTGGGTACTAAGCTCATACAAAAAAAAAAAAAGCCCTGAGTTCATTTAGTCGATGAATGTTTCTGGACTGATGAGTTTCTCTGGTGGTTATATATATATATATATATATATATATATATATATATATATATATATATATATATATATATATATATATATATATATATATATGTGTGTATGTGTGTGTGTGTGTGTATGTATATATACTGTATATTCATATATACATAACAAAGAAAAATTAGTATCACGTATATAAGAGAAAGACAAAAACTGAAAAGAATAATTACAAACTCAGAAAAGCAGCCGCTGGGACCAAGTATCTTAGAAACTATCAAGAAAAATTTTACATAAAAATCTCGACGATTTTGGATAAAACAAGGAATGAAAGGAGGCCAGTGCTCTTGTGTGGAGCCTGAAAACCCTTCATGAAACGGAAACGTAGCTTAAGGGACGTCAGACTTGACCCAGAATTTCAATATGTAAGTTTTCATGATAAGAAAAATTAATAACAAAAGATTTTAATCATAGAATGATATGATTTCGTCAGCTGTATCAATGATACTAAGATCACATGAAGCTGAAAGGTGAGAATTAGGGATGCTGCAAATTAAAACATTGCATCCTCTCTCTCTCTCTCTCTCTCTCTCTCTCTCTCTCTCTCTCTCTCAGATGACTTTCTCCTTGTTGTATTGCATGTGATTATCCAAAACTTAGAAGTTAAAAAGTGTGATTATTCGAGGTTTAGGAGCTAAAGAAAAAGACTGTGATTATTCACAGCTTAGATGTTAAAAAAGCATGATTATCCACAGCTTAGATGTTAAAAAAGTATGATTATCCACAGCTTAGATGTTAAAAAAGTATGATTATCCAAAGCTTAGATGTTAAAAAGTATGATTATCCACAGCTTAGATGTTAAAAAGTATGATTATCCAAAGCTTAGATGTTAAAAAGCATGATTATCCACAGCTTAGATGTTAATGATTATCCACAGCTTAGATGTTAAAAAAGTATGATTATCCAAAGCTTAGATGTTAAAAAAGTATGATTATCCACAGCTTAGATGTTAAAAAAGTATGATTATCCAAAGCTTAGATGTTAAAAAGTATGATTATCCAAAGCTTAGATGTTAAAAAAAGTATGATTAACCAAAGCTTAGATGTTTAAAAGTATGATTATCCAAAGCTCAGAAGTTAAAGAACAATATTGTGATTATTCAAAGCTCAGAAGTGATAAAATGGGGTTATCCAAAGCTTAGAAGCTAAAAAATGTAAGTGCGATTATCCAAAGCCAGAAGTTAAAAAGATATGATTATCCATCCAAAGCTGAGAAGTTAAAGAAAGTATGACTTTCCAAATCTTAGAAGTTAAAAAGCATAATTACCCAGAACTAAGAAGTTAAACAAGAATGATTAACCAAAGCTTAGAAGTTAAAAGTGTGATTATCCAAAGCTTGGAAGCTAAAGAAAAATGACTGTGATTATCCTAAGCTTAGAAGCAAAAGAAAAAGACTGTGATTATCCAAAGCTTAGACTCTCAGTCGGATAGAAAAATACCAAGATTAGAACCTAAGAGGATACTGAACATGCTTAGCTTGGGTAGTGAAAGAAACTTAGTAGCTTTAAGCTTTAAAGTTGAATGGAGTTAATAAATCCCAAGTTTGATACTGAGATGAAATTCTTAAGCTTAGAATTCAAGAGGAAATTAATATCCCTAAGCTTATTAATTCACTGTTAACCCTAAGCTTAGCAGTTAAGAGGGTTGTTAGGTAACTCTCAGCTTGCAAGCTAAAAGAAAATTGACACCACTAAGTTTAAAAGCTCAAATTTTAGAAGTTAAAAAGACTTTGAAAATCTTAAGCTTAGAAGTTAATGGTAGTTTTCTGGCGAGTTATATTTCTTAAATATGCAAGACTGAATTACATCAAAGGTTCCAAGGAAACTTTGACAAAAGGTTGGACTGGAGAAATGAATATCTGATTTCAGCAATTCGTTTCCTCTAGGGAACTGAATGAAATAGGATATCAACAAGATTACATATATATATATATATATATATATATATATATATATATATATATATATATATATATATATATATATATATACATATATATATATATATTATGCATATATATACAATATTATATATATTATTATATGTTTGTATATATACACATACATACATACATATACATATATATATATATAATATATATATATATATATATATATATATATATATGTATATATGTATGCCCACAAACATGTACACACATACACACACACACATACACATATATATATATATATATATATATATATATATATATATATAACACACATATACACACATATGTATGTGTATATATATATATATATATATATATATATATATATATATATATATATATATATAAAATATGTGTGTGTGTGTGTATTGACATTTGCTGTTACTTTCCCTACACCTCCATTTCCAACTAAGGGGTGAATGACCTGTTATACCTGCTTACATCATCAAACATAACAAGCGTTCTACCCAATTAAAATTTCTTCCTTCATTTGCAACGATACAGAAACGAGCATCTGAAATGAACAAAAGTTTACACAGAGAAAGAAAAGTCATACGAACAAAAGGCTGCATGGAGGAATAAGAATAAAAAAAAGAGAAATAAAGGAAATTGTCGCACTTTGAATTCTGTTCGTCAAAGGGAATATTATGACGTACTTCATTTTTATTTCTCTCTATGGGGACTTAAATGGTCGTAAAACTCGAGTGAATATTATGGTCGTCTGTCCATCGGGTAATTAGGAAAAGTGAGTACCAGATGTACTTCGTGTTTTCAAGGAGATAGGCAAACATACCCCCGCATACAGAAGCTGAGAGAGAGAGAGAGAGAGAGAGAGAGAGAGAGAGAGAGAGAGAGAGAATATCTTATGACTTGAAAACACACCCGCCCACACACACACACACACACACACACACACACACACACAGAGCAACTTATGAGTGGTTTAAACACCCACCACACACACAAACCGCCGTACATAAAGAAGAGAGAGAGAGAGAGAGAGAGAGAGAGAGAGAGAGAGAGAGAATACTTTATGTGTGGTTTCAACCTTGGTGGTGTCAGGATTACCACGTTAATGCCATTGGGACATACATTTTAACGGCGTACTGATCGTTAATGTGAGCTTTCCCCCCTCTCTCTGTCTCTGTCTCTGTCTGTCTGTCTGTCTGTCTGTCTGTCTCTTTATCGCCCCGCCCTGCCCCCCTCCCAACCCCAGCTGCGGTCCACTGCATTCGAGTAACGTGAATAATTCACTTTTAAGTCACCAAAGACATTGTGATTTTTATGGAACATGCAAACCTCTATTGCACTTCGCCCGGTTCAGGGATCGAACGCTAAGCATTCAGTTTGAGAGAGAGAGAGAGAGAGAGAGAGAGAGAGAGAGAGAGAGAGAGAGAGAGAGAGCCATTCAGGCTCATCTAAGTGTATCACACTTACCAACGCATTTTTATGTTGAATCACCAGGAAAGTAATCATTTTTGTTTCGCACAACTTTTCCCACTCTCTAAAATAGCCAGCAGGGAAACCTACACACTTATATTATGAGCAATCTGGCCTTATATAGCGTTATGCTTTATAATTATTCAAAATGCACAAACACGTAAATGGAACACGCACGTCAGCGGTCATTCACCTGCGAAGGAAGTTTTGCATGGAACAGAATAAACGAACACTTGAACAACCGAACAGAATACTCAAATAAAAGAAAAGAAAGATAACTGTGCAAAAAATAAACAAGAGACAATGGCAAATCAGTAAAGCAGAACAATGTACACGTAACATAAAAGGCAAAACAAGCCACAGAAATACGAAGATAAGAAGAAAAATACGACTTTGTCACCATAAATCTTCGAGACGTACCCAATAAAACGTAAAAAAAAAAAGACCGAATTTTAAACGTCATATAGATCACCGCGAAGTTGAAGGAGCTAAGGTGTTGTAACGAAGGAGGACTATAATGTTTTGAATTGCCAGAAGACGAAACAATAAAACAACGATTTGGTCTTTGACTGCTAGCCAGCTGGGTACTCTCTCTCTGTCTCTCTCTCTCTCTCTCTCTCTCTCTCTCTCTCTCTCTCTCTCTCGTTAAGTAAATGTATGTAGAAGAGATGTACTTTGTGACTGCCACACACTGAGAGAGAGAGAGAGAGAGAGAGAGAGAGAGAGAGAGAGAGAGAGAGAGAGAGAGAGAGAGAGTACATTTCATGTAGGTAAAAGAATGATGAAGGATCCATTTGGGCATAATCAGAGAGAGAGAGAGAGAGAGAGAGAGAGAGAGAGAGAGAGAGAGAGACTACATTTCATGGTAAAAGAATGATGAAGGACCCATTTGGGCATAATCAAAGAGAGAGAGAGAGTACATTTCATGTAGGTGAAAGAGTGATGAAGGATTCATTTGGGCATAATCAGAGAGAGAGAGAGAGAGAGAGAGAGAGAGAGAGAGAGAGAGAGAGTACATTTCATGTAGGTGAAAAAGTGTTGGACTCCTTTGAACATAATCAAAGATATATAAAAAAGATAGAAAGATATAGATTTAAAAGTCTTGGATCAAACGTTCGACTTTTTAAGATCGGTAAATTTCATAACTGTATGACGTTTTATGCTATTACTGACCATGAGAAGTAAACTAGTGCAATAAATTACGGTCATCGGCGCTTTGCTACAGGAAACAACTTAGGATAAAACTTCGAGCGTAAAGGGGAAGAATTAAGGCCAGAAAAATTTCTTAGGGGCCAGCCATACCGGCCATAACACTACTGTACAATAACAAGATGATGAAAAAAGTATTACAAGGTTAGGGGTTTCCGCTGACGTCACTTGCTAATGTAACGTACAGATTTGTTCAATGATGTTCAGTTTGGCTGTTATGGAATTGTCCCCAAAGTTCTGTTCTTTGTAACTTCTTAAACGAGAGTGGCACATTTTTCCTGTCCCACATCTTCAGTGCAATTTACGTTGCAAAAATGATGTACAGAATCATCTATAACCATCAGTAGCAACAAAGTCATTATCATCATTTTCATCTGCATAGTTGTCCTTAAAGCAATAGTGGTTGTTATAATAATAGTGGTGCAAGCTCTTCGTTGGGAGAGTCGGTACAGCTGTGGACTGGCACTCGTCAGGCCCGAGTTCGAGTCTCAGGCCGGCTGATGAAGAGTTAGAGGAATTTATTTCTGGTGATAGAAATTCATTTCTCGCTATAATGTGGTTCGGATTCCACAACAAGCTGTAGGTCCCGTTGCTAAGAAACCCCAATTGGTTCTTAGCCACGTAAAA
>NC_089755.1:36662620-36680120 GCF_040412425.1 Macrobrachium rosenbergii
TGTATATATATATATTATGTTATTTCGTCTTATATTTCACGATGGAAAATTTGTATCTTAATGCAAGTTCTTAAAATGTGCGTGCATTTCAGTATCCATGTATACAAGAGTATTATGTCCCTACACATACGCGTGAATGTATATCCACTTATCAAGAAGCCTAATAAAAATGAATGAACAAAGCAGCAGAAAAACGGGGAGCAAGTGTCCTTGATGAGATAAGAAGCAAATACATTTTACAACGATTAAGAAAAACATGAAAGATAACACGTAAGAACTTCCACAGAGAAGAAGAGGGTTGAAAACTGATACTGATACAGACGTAAAAGTAAATATTTGATGGCCTCAATACATCTGAGGTAACAGAAATCAGTCGGAAATCCTCGGCGCACGAAACGGTTTTTTGATGCCACGACTTGGAAGCTGAACGCAACTGCTACTGATGACGAGACAAAATTCAGTGTTCCATTAACCTCTCATTGTAAAATAATCTTAGTAGAGCAAAACAGAGTAAACACAGAGAGAGAGAGAGAGAGAGAGAGAGAGCATCAGGAATACCTTGGTTCAACATAATACGTACAGTAATCAGTCCCCAATGAATGTTAGCTCAACATTCACTAACATCCAAGGAATTAAGGTGACGTTTTAAATATTTTTAGCATTCTGATATGTATATAACTTAGTACGACAGATAAATAATCACAAAGAAATGGAAGTCTAATGAACGCGAACTCTCAAGTGGTTACAATAAGACTTTCATAATGTTTGAAACATTCTGGTATGCAAAACTTTAGTACAATGTACAGTTATTTCCTGATCATTGTGACTACCGAGTGGTTAAATGGGACATACAATATATATATTGACGAAAACTGAAAAGTTCGAAAACAAAAATCTTTTAGTGCTTCCTTTTTATCCTCGTTTTAATAACATCCCGAGACAAGTCAAGCCACTGGGTATCAAAGATGTGTTTAAAAACGCCAAGAACTATTAGAAACTTGCTAATTAGAAATTTACCGGGAAATGGAACAGGATGTGTATTTATAAAATTCAGTGTAAACATTGTAATAAAACTTATGTAGTGGGAATACGCTGGATGTTCGATTAAAACAACACGAATAGAGTGTAAGAACTGGTAATATGTCAAATGCATTATTTGTACCCATGAATAATAGTAATCATAGTATTAACTGGACGGAATCAAAGGAAATTACGTTTTGCAAAGATCTAGTGAAAAGAAATTTAATAGAATCCTGTATAATTAAAAAAAAAGACTGACAATTTATTAAATAACAGCCTAGGTTTGTATAAAGCTGATGAAATTTTAACGAATGATATTTTAAAACAAGTAGGCTATTAAGCATTACCACTGTTCGGTAATTGTTAGCGCAGTTTAACTTTTAGCATTGTTTGTCTTGACACGCAGTCTTGTCACTTGTACCTGAACCCTGATGATGTGTGGAAATACACGAAAGCGCTCGGTTCAAGTCATTTGCTTTCACCTTCCTCCTGGCTGATGCATATATGACCATCACACGTCTCCAGTGATTTACTGCAATATATATATATATATATATATATATATATATATATATATATATATATATATATATATATATATATATATATATATATATATATATATATATATGTAGTGTAGTGTGTGTGACCGTGTAGGTATATATTGGTATACAACATTCATCACCATAACAGACAATCCCTCCCAAATGCAAAACAATTTCAACGCCATCTAGAGAAACTAACTTTCATCTATACAAAATGATGAAAATTTTTCTGCCTTCTAACAAAAAACAAACAAAAAACTATGAAAAAAATGTTTTACGTAAAACTTTCCAGGAAAAGAATTCCAAAAGGGGAGAGAAGGAGTTTTTTTTTTTTTTTGCAAAGACATAATCCCATTTCGCCTCGGAGATTATGCTATTTACGCTGAACAAACTCGCATCCTAAACAGATTTCCTTCTGACAGCGAAAAAAAAATAAAAACCTTTTCACCATCGCCTTCAGTGAAGGAAATGAACATAAGAGGAAATGTTGCTAGTTATTTTCTTCATTTGTTTGTCTTTTTTCTTTCGTTTTTCTTCGTATTTTTCATTTTTTTTTATTGTTCATCACTAGTAATTTATTGGACAATTGCTACTTACGAATTAACATCCCCAGCCCGCCCTACCCTCCCAAAAATAGATCTATTTAATATTTTGTTAGTATTTTGCATCGTCAGTTTATTTATCTAGGAATGAGAAATTAAATGACCTTTTCTTATGCAATCATTTGGTAACTATTGGAAGAGATCGAAGGTTTAGCAAATTCATAACTTTTATTTCATAGCGCTAAATAGTTCTGATTCTTCTCTCTCTCTCTCTCTCTCTCTCTCTCTCTCTCTCTCTCTCTCTCTCTCTCTCTGTTTATATCCCTTCTGGCCTGTCGCTTATACTGTATCTTCTATCTTAATGGTTTTACTTAATGTCTTCAATGGAATGCTTACAGAGAGAATAAAGATGTTTGGAAATTTAACTTTTTATTCTTTTCAGTAAAAGACAAAAAAAAAAAAACTTCATAAAGTTTCATCTCTAATTTATTGTAGTCTGTTTATTCTATTTTCTCATCACCAGTCATCGAAGGTTTAAAACTGCAAAGGAATTTTGTTTCCCTTTTGTATACAAGACTCTGAAGCGAGGAGGACAAATCTTTTGAGCAAAAAGACAGTGAAACACTGGAAATTGCGTAATTCAATCTTTCAATGGTATTACAATGATCAACCGTCGTTTTTACTCAGTTTTCGTAGCTTCCGTGTTATTCAAGTATGATTTTACTTTGGATTCCTTCGTAAAACCCACAAGATGTCTACTGCCATATCAGAATGTATATCCTCTTGTATGTCAGAAACTGACACACCTTTGGTAGTCCCTTTAGGAAGGAACTGAAACAAACCAAAAGATGCGCAGTATTATAGCATCAATACCTCCTTGTTCATGTTCCTATATGCCAGGAAGACAAGAAACGATATTGTGCAGGCTAAGGATTGGACATGCAAGACTCACTCACAGGTTCTTGATGTCAGATGAAAATCCTCCATCCTGCGATGTCTGTACTGTGTCCTTTGACTGTGAGACATCTGCTGGTCGAATGTTCCAGTCTTGGGAATCTATGATATAGACTCCTCTCTTGGCGACCTGACAGAGATGGACATTTTATCGTTGCTACGATTCTCGGGGAGACTTGTAATATCTTTTTTAGGGAGGAGGGCCTGCTCACCAAGATTTGGATGATATTCATATACAGTATGTGTGTATGTATGTATAGTATATAAGTATTTACAGGTATGATTACATATATATATATATATATATATATATATATATATATATATATTATATATATATATATATATATATACATATACTGTGTATATATATATACATACATACATACATATATATATATATATATATATATATATATATATATATATATATACAGTACACATATGTGTATATGAATGTGTGTGTGATCCTTTTACATTTACCCAAAACCAAGACAGTCACTTTAAAGCGAAAGACACCAGTACTGAAGGCATGGTGCATAGCAACTTTAACCCGGAAGAAAGGTAAGAGAAAACTGCCGAAAAAAAATTGTTAACAAGATTACCGTCACATCATCAAAACACGCTAACTTAGCTTGCATTCCTGGCAATTGGACGCAGAGAGAGAGAGAGAGAGAGAGAGAGAGAGAGAGAGAGAGAGAGAGAGAGAGAGAGAGAGAGTTGAAAACTACATTAGGGAAAGTTAAGTCCCTCTTCCAACCTTGTTTGTCGACGACTCGGAACCCAGGGAACACGTGACAACATAGGAAAGGCTGGAATGCTGGAATGGCTGGAAAAGGAACGTTTAAGACGAAAAAAAATAGAAAAGGAGGAGATGACAAACATCCTTTCCAGAGGTAAGGAATTTCCTCCTTGCTATATTCCTCCAGGCCTACCGTGGCTTCGTTGGTAACTGTTTCAGTCGCGTGAAAAACCAGAGCCAAGGATCGGGATGTTCGGCTTTACGTCTTGCACACACACACACACACACACACACACACACACACACACACACACACACGCACACACACAGAAAGAGAGAGAGAGAGAATCTTATATGAGTAGTCCCTTCCGGTGGGGTATTTGTCGAAGTCCTCCCATGTTTTGATAAGGTATCCGAGAGAGAGAGAGAGAGAGAGAGAGAGAGAGAGAGAGAGAGAGAGAGAGAGAGAGAGAGAGAGAGAGAGAGAGAGAGAGAGAGGATATTTATGAGTTGTTCCTCCGGTGGAATGCTACTTTGTCGAAATCCTACCTTGTCTTGATATGCTATGCTTGAACTTTCCGTCCCTTACATAGAGAGAGAGAGAGAGAGAGAGAGAGAGAGAGAGAGAGAGAGAGAGAGAGAGAAATATAATAACATGAGTGGTACTCCCCACTGGAGCATTACTTCAGCGAGACCCACCCATGTCCTATTATATATATATGCCGGTGGAGGCACTGATGTGTTATTGATCATGTACTTATTTTACCTTCCTAAATCACCTAAGACCCACACTAATCGACTAAAAACCAGTTATATAAGTGATTGCATACGTCGATAGAGACTTACGAGTGGCTGAACACGAAAGGCTAAGAAATTTTAAATTAAGTCTCTCTCTCTCTCTCTCTCTCTCTCTCTCTCTCTCTGATGGGATTTGCACAGTCCTTCACAACTCTAACAGACGAGGAGCAGAACAAATCGTGCCTGCTTCCACATGCATCTGTATGCAATAATTTTATTGCAAAGAATAAGGAGTCTGGAATCATTGCTTTTGTTTAAAAAGAGTGAAGCCTCGACACGTTTCATTTCAAAGAATAAGGAGCCAGGATTCTATATTTTATTTGAGAGTAAAACCTCGAATCATTTTGTTTCAATGCAATCGAAGTCTCGAATCTTTTTTTGTAATTACGAGTAGTAAATCATCAATAAAGGTAATCTTTTTCCTAACATACTACTTGTAATGCAACTATGAAGGTAAAATATTCGTTTTTAGTTTCCTGTAAAAGAAAACTATTGTGACGGCTTTGTCTGTCCGTCCGCACTTTTTCTGTCCGCCCTCAGGTCTTAAAAACTACTGAAGCCAGAGGGCTGCAAATTGGTATGTTGATCATCCACCCTCCAGTCATCAAACATAACAAATTGCATCCCTCTAGCCTCAGTAGTTTTTATTTTAAGGTTAAAGTTAGCCATAATCGTACTTCTGGGACCGCCATAGGTACCAACAACACAGGCCACCACCGGACAGTGGCTGAGGTTCATGGGCCGCGGCTAAGAATTTCATGGTCCCTGGCTGAGGCCACCACCGGACCGCGGGTGAGTTTCATGGGCCGTGGATGCACAGAAAACTCGATTGCGCCGAAGAAACTTCGGTGGATTTTTAACTTTTTTCTATTATTGGAAGAACATAAAAACTAACCAGGACAGATTGAGTTATAAAATTAATAAAAAAAAAAAAATAATGAGAAGTGTCTGGGTGCGACAACTTTTTACGAGTAATTGTAAGTGCTTAGTGCATCTAAAAATCCATTTGCATATCGGTAATGAAAATACCAAAACTTTTATTGGCAAAGTAAATAACTGCTTTTTATTGAGGGGTTTCTAATTAAAATGAAATTAACTGCACTTGGAAGTTGGGGAAAAAAATTCATAAACACACTGATCATTGACCTCTTCCCAAAAAAGTCTTTCGACCTTGATATTCACCCTCACAAATCTCTTAACATTTCCTCCAACACTTGTCAAAATCGTCACCATCACCTCCCGGGGGCATTATTTATAAACAAAGCGGCGACGATGATGATGTTCCGAAATTGCGTAACGATAATCAAGTCTATTCCCCTTGATGACGCGAGGAAGAAAAAAAATAGAGATGTCTCCAAATCTGATGACGTCAGCGGGACAAAAATGGCAACACCTGAGGGCCGTATCAGGTGGCAACTGATTGACGAATTATCCCCTCATTCCCAGGTGAGTAGATCGGGATTCTTCTTTTCGGGAGTTGAATAGGAACCTTACCAGCGATTTGGATCGGGTGGTATCCTAAGTATGCATGAAGTCATGTATGTAATGTATGTGTGTATGTATGTATGTATGTATGTATGTATGTATGTATGTATATATATATATATATATATATATATATATATATATATATATATTTATATATATATGTATATATATATATTTGTATGTATATATATATATACATATATATATAAATATATAAATATATATATATATATATATATATATATATATATATATATATATATATATATATATATATATATATATATATATATATATGTCATTCACCATCTCTTTGTATCACCATATTATTCTCAATAATCAAGCAGATAAAATCAAAGCATAAACTGGAATGAAAATAAAATTGTTTAAATGAAAAACATTTCGATTTTTAAGAAAGACAACTAGTAATGAGCTTCCGGTCTAAAATACATGAACGATATAACATAGCAAAATGTGATGTTTTTTTCTGTTTTTATTATTACTGTACTCATAAGAGAGGCTCTAGACGTCAAGACCCTCTCCTAGGGACGTTACGTACTGTGCCCCGAACTTGGATAAAGGTATACCATTATTCTGCATGTTTATGTAGGAGCCAGTGGCCAGAAAGGCTGAATCCGGGCAGGAATCTGATAAGTCTTAAACTCAGAGTTCATTTTCAGAGGCATCCTTGTTACAGGAAGAAAAATGCGAATATGAATGCACGTTACTATTATTATAATTATAATTATCATCGTACACTCAGCAATGAAGAGTAAAACAAGACACCAACAGTTACACAAAAGTTAAATATAACATCTCATTACAGAAACTTAACAAGCAAATGCTTACTCTTATTTCAGGTCGTAAAATTAGAAAGATCTTAGAGTCCAAAAAATATATAAAATTCGCAGATTAAAAAAGGAAGAAGAAGAGGAGGAGTTTAATGAATAGCCGAATAAGGACAGAACGCAAAGATGCCCGAGAAATGATAAGGGGGTTGTTTGATGCCACAGTCATCACTGGGTAAGGTGTGTGTGTGTGTGTGTGTCTATGTAGGGCTGGGGTGGGGTGGGATTGGGGAGGGGGTGGGACTGAAGGCTGAGGTCAACGCATGCATGAATGTGAGGTGAGGAGAATAAGGACGAGGCCATTTCCTCATACTTCCTCACATTCCTAACCTTCCTACTTTCCTCACCTCCTCAGTTTGGGAGAAGGGATGCGTGTATATGAGAATGGATTATATATACATAGGTATATATATATATATATATATATATATATATATATATATATATATATATATATATATATATATCATTTCATTTCCCCTATTTTTCCATAGAAGAGATTTTTCGAGGTGTGACAAGAAAAATCTAGATTTACCATTTTAAAACGAAAGGTAAGTGCTGGGGGTGGGGAGAGGGGTAGGTAAAGGCTGTTGGCCAGGACAGGGCTGAGGGTGGGGGTTGGGTGGGTCTGTTGTCTTTTGGGACATGAGATAGGGCAGGAAGAAAGGTTATTTCTGATACAACCTACATCTAGTCAAGAATTGTGTTATGGGTGTATTCTCTTTTGTTCCTATAATGGCTTTGAGAGAACTTGCAAAGGCACACACACACACACACACATATATATATGTATGTGTGTGTGTATATAAATAATGTATAAATATATTATATATATATATATATATATATATATATATATATATATATATATATATATATATATATATATATATATATATATATATATATATATACTAACAGAAAACAAATAAAACAAGTACTTTACAATACAGGAATTAATTCAAAAGAAATATTTTCACTTTTATCTTCCCCTTTCGTTAAGAACTAGATCATATACTATTCCATCATTGTGATGTGAAACTTTTATGTAAGGTATTATTCATATAAATCTTTAAACATTTGAACTTTGTGAACGGGTTATTCAATATGCCATATGACGAAGCACTGAACAAGTGCTGATAGTCTAAATTTTCCTAATTAAGTTTTGCTAGAATATTCATCGGTGTCTGTGATAACTGAATTCTCGTGTCAGTGTTTTTCTTTTATGATTTCATATGTGGACTAATTATTTTCTTATTTCCACTTAGTTTTAGACTCTCGTGTCTTATTCAGTCATATTGTACGAGCTAGACTTCACCATGTCATCGATATATCTAATGAAGGTTGTAGACATCAGTTTGTCAAGTTAGTTCTGTTAATCATTTCCTATATCTTTTCTGTTTTCCACCGGTTTATAGGATAATAGTGTGAGAACTGATAATATATATATATATATATATATATATATATATATATATATATATATATCATATCATATATGTATATATTTATACATATATATTTTATATATCTAGTATATTGTATATATATGATATATATATATATATATATATATATATATATATATATATATATATATATATATATATATATATATATAAAATCATATACTGCTATATATACCATATAACAAGACGGCAATTACGAAAGGAAAAGATCGAGCAGAATATAAAGATAAATTAATATATTTAAAACGAATTGAAGAGACTACCGCACGAATTTCTGCTAGTATTACAAAACATGCATTTAGACATAATAACCTGTAGACTGTATTTAATCATTAATGTCTGGGCGTCAAGAATTACATCAGAACGCAAACAGAATCTCGCTAATAACCTCCTCTGTTCAGCCCTAAGTAGTTCTAACAAGGCAATCACCTCATGTTTGTTTATCCTGCGCTGATGGCGTATCCCCCACCTTGGCAGAAGTAGCCATATGACTCGTCCGGATTCGTTGCGAATGACTACGCCTTCCGCCTCCGCCAATATTATATATACAGTATATGTATATATATATATTTGTACGGTCCCGGAGAAGGCTTTGGGAGGACTATTGGCACTGCCCCAACCTAAAAGAAAAAGAGGCCTGATCCGGCTGGCAGTCAGTGGCCCTGTGCCGTAAATCATTGTTCCGAGCCGTCGTTCGCCGGTTCTTATCCGTAAGGATTCAGGATCCGGAGGAGAGATTCGAAGGACGGTAAAGTTTTCGTTACTGGTGAATGATAGTACAAGATATTCTCTGATTACTTATATGATGTCGGTTTTTTAGTTACCTTCAAAATGCATTGGGTCTTTCATTCTTTGGAATTACTTCAGGGTAAACAGAGATAAATTTTCATAATTATTTCAAAATAAAATAATTCACGTGCTAAAAGCTTTGACGAAATGCTGAAGTTCTCTCTCTCTCTCTCTGCCCTTGCAAAGAAATAAAAAATGCACATTTCCCTTGCGTTAAAATGGTACATTTAATCTCATCAGCTACATAATTTTCATTACACTGGAGATACAGAAATGAAAACAATAATTATTACTCACGATATTAAAAAAAAAAAATAAAAAATCCAATAACTAGACCATCAGTGATCCAAATTTATCAAGGGAATGTAATACAAAAAATACATCCCTGAACCAATGAAGTGTTACATCTGGAGACCGCTGGCAACTACCATATTGTTTTTTGAACGATGACGTCACAGACAACCTGACAACACACGGTACACATTGAATATTAACCATTAGTTTACACTTCTGTATTTTTTTTTTTTTTTGCATTCAAGCAATGTGGATTGAAGACGTCTTCTTTGTGAAAAAAAATTCTCTAAAGCTGAGTCATTTCAAATAGTGTGTGTGTCAGAGAGAGAGAGAGAGAGAGAGAGAGAGAGAGAGAGAGAGGCTGGGGCACACGACAAAATATTTTACTTGTTGCCTAAGGATAATTCATACGAAGAAATCTTATTTTAATAAAAAAAACTTTAAAATTCATACTGTAATAATAATAATAATAATAATAATAATAATAATAATAATAATAATACAGAAAACTGTACTTATTTTATAGTAATAAAGTCTATTATATTATCCGCAACAGTGTTTTCCTATTTTCCTACTTATTTCTTCAAAGTTCTTGCATATTTACGCGTATGTTAGCTAATAACTACTATCCGTCATTCGCTGTCACTCCTTTTACCCTCCTACTCTCTCTCCTCTCTCTCTCTCTCTCTCTCTCTCTCTCTCTCTCTCTCTCTCTCTCTCTCTCTCTTTTGTACAGCAGATATTATTCGAGTTTTTATTTTCATCCCTGAACCTTTGCCAAGCCCAAGGATACACGTAAGTGAAGTAAACACTCTCTCTCTCTCTCTCTCTCTAACATGTGTTTGTTTATGAATGTTTTTGAATTATAGGTCATGATCAACTAAACGTAATTTTTACTATGAATAAGTTATTTTTCGAAGTCGGTGACCTATCTCTCTCTCTCTCTCTCTCTCTCTCTCTCTCTCTCTCTCTCCCTATGTGTGTGTTTAACTATGAATATATTTGAAATATCGGAAACTATCAACGAAACATGTAATTTTTTACTATGAACAAATTTGGCTTTGAAGTGCGTGACATATAATCTCTCTCTCTCTCTCTCTCTCTCTCTCTCTCTCTCTCTCTCTCTCTCTCTCTCTCTCTCTCTCTCTCACAAACCCACAGGAGGTCTGACGTAATTGCTTTCAACTAGCTTTTGTTTTCCTAAGTTCTTCCGTTACAGGAACCCTCTTGGGTGGGGAATTTTCGGGTGAAGCGAAGGATCTCCGTATCACTGAAGTCACCCGAGAGAGAAGAGAGAAGAGAAGGAGAGAGAGAGAGAGAGAGAGAGAGAGAGAGAGAGAGAGAGAGGATTAACCCTTTGTTATTTTCTGTGGTTTATTCCATAGATTTTCTGTTCTTAATGTTTTTAAGCGTAATATTTGGGAATGATATCCTGTTGAGAGAGAGAGAGAGAGAGAGAGAGAGAGAGAGAGAGAGAGAGAGAAAATTAAGATTGTTTTCTGTGGATTATTTCTTTCGTAATATTCTTTCATATAATCTTATTATTAAATAGACGTTTAGGAATGAATAGTATCTCTGTTAAAAATTAACGTTTAACCATATTATATATATGATATGGTTTATCCTATAGTTTTTCTTTTCGTAATATTATTTAAGCATAATCTTTATTAAATATACAGGTAATTTAGGAATGACATCCCTGTTAAATACGATCATATGGGAAGATTAAACAAAAATCAACAAATATTTAATTCCTCATTAGACTGATAACATCGCCCACGGTTCAATTACTTGTAAGGTTGGAAACATCGATCGCAATTCAATTATTCAAATGACTGAAGTCATCCACCACATTTCAGTTAGAAATAACATAGAATAAATTACGAACTAAGGCTTAGGTATCTATAATAATCAACCGTAGTTCATTTACTCATAAGATCGAAAATACTGTACAAATATCTAACAAAAACGTAGGAATTACGAGAATGTTGTAACGGTGTAGCATCACAAATCCCTCTACATTTTTCTTTAGTTAAGATCTTCTTAACTCTGGGAAAAGAAATAGTCTTTATTGCCGTCAAATACTCAGGGAATTAAATATCTACAGAATAAATAAATGCTTTGTTTAATGAGATGTTTCACTATTTATTTACATATAAATTTTTTATGCGACGAGTTTTCATTTCTCGAATTTGAATAGAGATAATTCTTTGGACCGAGATGATTTTTATTTCCTTCAATGTCATCCAGTGCTTTAATTAATTCAATTCTTCAAGCAAAGTCATTTTATTGCTGTAATGAATTAATTTTCCATAGTTAGAAGGCAGCTGTTAAATTATAATTATTTCCATTTTCCTACAAGGAGTACTAGGCTTTAATAAAGAAATGCCAGGATAAATCTTGCGTTTTGAATATCTATGCTATCTTTTCAGTCATTCATCATTGCAAATTCCAGTACCTACTAGGCTTAAATACTAATCACTCATTATATAGTTTTATATAGCTCATTATATAGTTTTATATATATATATATATATATATATATATATATATATATATAAGCAAATACATATATACATATATATATTATATAGTTAATACAAATACATTTGCCTTTATTTATATATATATATATATTCCATATCTATATATATATATATATATATATATATATTGTATATAACCATATATATGTATAAACATATATACATATATATATATATATATATATATATATATATATATGTGTATGTAAGTATATGTATATATATATGTACATTATATACATACACATATATATATATATATATATATATATATATATATATATATATATAATATATATATATATATATATATATATATATATAATATATATATATATATGTGTATATATATATATATATATATATATATATATATATATATATACATTATATTATATATACATATATATATATATATTGTATATATATATATATATATATATATATATATATATATATATATATATATATATATATATATATATATATATATATATATATTTCAATGATTGTCGTAATTCTACATTTACTTGCGTAATACGTTGAATCTTCCATCACAGTTACAAAGAATTGAATTAATCCTTGAGTCTCATATCACCATTTTTAAAAATAAATCTCTCAAACATAACAATTCTCTACAGTTACATACTAATTACTCACTAATTTAATTTCCTACGTATCTTCAATACGACAAGCATCACGATCCCTCTACGGGACAGATTCATTGACGAGAGGCTTACCTGGAGGTAAGCCAAAATTTCGGCAGTGTTTGGCCCACCTTTCGTGTTTCATATTTTTTATTTTTTATTTTTTTTTACTAATACGTCCGTGGATTCAAGGCTGTACAATTATAAGGGAGGTGAAGTCTTCCTTTCAGCCTCCAGCAAAGATGTTAAGTAACGTTTACTCTTGTTTAAGCAAAATGGGGCAAGTGATATGCTTATATGTGTGTATATATATTTATACGTATACATATATTCATACCTATATATATTTAGATTATATATACACACACATATACATATATATAATGTATGTATATGCATATATGTGTTTGTGTACAGAGGGGAAGGGAAATTACTTAGAAAATAGCAAACAATCGTTCACGGTCGTAAACAAATAAATACACAGGTTAATAAACAAAGCAAACATGCAAAAGAAAGAATGAAGAAAGCCAACACTTACTGAAACTTGTAAATGAGAAGAGAAGAGTGAAGAGAAGAGTAAAAACAATGATGATGAACAAGTAAAGGTTTTTTATTTATTCTTTTTTTTCTTATCTCGGCTGTTGACTCACAGGATACGTGCACAGCTGTGACTAGTAAAAGTCAATGTTGAAACTCACACACACACACACCACACACACACACACGCAAACGCGCCCACACACACACACACACTATATATATATATATATATATATATATATATATATATATATATATATATATATATATATATATATATATATATATATATATATATATATATATATATATATATATATATATATATATATATATATATATATATATATATGTTATATATATATATATATATATATATATATATATATATATATAATATATACATATACAATTATATATATATATATATATATATATATATATATATATATATATATATATATATATATATATGGCATAAATAACATAGATGCTAACGAACTAATAACATTCTCATGCATCAAAACTAATAACAAAATGTCTCCCTTTCGTTACTCATATAATGTATTCAAGAGACTCGTATAAATATAGTAATGCACCCACCTATCCATCTACCCACCTACACACACACACACTCACCCCTCTTCCCATACGTTGTCACACACAACATTGACTAATACATCCACGCACACACACGCATAAAACATTTAGTAATACATCCACATGCGCCCACACACGAAATTTATATTACACCCACACACATACACAGCATCTAGTAATACCCATCTCTACGCAGACCACATACAGCCACACAACATTTCGTAACACACCCACACACACTCACACACCCACCCCCACACACACACTCACAAAAAACACACCTAACCCCACACAGCAACAAGCAAGAGAGAAAATCAACCTAAAAGCAGAGTACAAAGTTAACTTTTATGTGCCGTTCGGAGCAGTGTAAATGTATCTGAATTGCTTCCGCGTGCACTTGAGAATATCTCTTCCTCTTTCTTTTCTGTTTTCTTTTTAAAGGAAAAGTAAAAAGAGAGACAATGGTACACCACAGACTGTGTTAAGCCCTAAATTAAGCAAAGACGATTTGTAGTGGGACGGCTCTGGTTTTTTTTTTTTTTTTTTTTTTTTTAGGTGCCTCAGATGCCACGAAGTAAAATTGTTTGGGTCGTTGTCTTTGTTTTACACACTTGGATTATGTTCAGTTTATTCATATCTAAACTTAGATGCCTTGCTTCTATGTGTTCATATTATGGTCTCTTCCTTTATTAGATATGTTTTCACATTTGTGTTCTCTTCTGAGGAAGCGTTTTTGAATGCTCATGCAATATAATAATGAGAATAATAATAATGGCTATCACATGTAACTATTATGAAGATTACAAATTCTAAATTAACGCAAGCCACGCAGCCGTAATCAGACCGGCTGCAAACAATAAATTTATTAAATTAATCAAAACTTACACAAAATCAGTAAAAATGGAAACATAGCAACAGGAAACCGCACTAAAAATAATGATGGTGCTGAAAGTTTTTTAAAACCGGTTACGCAGTGCTTTTAGAACTGAGCATTTATTCTTGAATTTTCTTTCGAAGAAAACTAAAGAAATTTCAGATTTACTTATTACAGTTTCCTTTGTAAACCATCCGATTCAAAAACTGATTTACAGAATTGTTTTAACAAATGTAGTCGACTAAAACCTATAATTTTAACCGATATTCTAGACTTAATGTTTCGTAGATTTAAAATATAGCGTTTCCTTCCCTCTCTCTTCTCTCTCTCTCTCTCTCTCTCTCTCTCTCTCTCTGTCTCCTCCTTCCCTTCTGTCTGTCTGTCCCTCTCTCACCTATAATTTCAACCGATATTCTAATCTTAATATTTCGTGGATTTAAAATAAAGCGTTTCCTCTCTCTCTCTCTCTCTCTCTCTCTCTCTCTCTCTCTCTCTCTCTCTCTCTCTCTCTCTCTCTTCTAAAAATGATTGTTTCTCTAGGATGCAAATAATTTGCCACGTTTATTCTTGCAAACGACAACTGTTTGAAGATGGCCATTTACAAAAATGGTTTAAAATTATCAGACTTCAGTGATATACGTAAGATTCCAGTGTTCTCTCTCTCTCTCTCTCTCCCCTCAAAGCTATGTAGTTCCAGTTTTACATGATCAAAGCAGCTGGATATTTCGTCAATCAAAATTTTGTGACATCAAAATGTTGTATGACGTTACGCTTCTGTTACGTTAGAGAAACTGTCTAACGTCTGTTACTCTCCTAAACCTAACACCTATATATAGATCGACGAAAAATGAGGCTTTGAAAATTTCTGAGCTGGTGAAAACACCTTTGTCTAGAGTCTTTGCAAATATTGAGAGATGAATTTTTCCTTTGCGGGGGGTGGGGAGAATGTTGACTGGCTAGCATTTGCATCCTTCAATAAAGTTCTCTTTTTTATAAAAGAGAAAAGAACAGTATTAAAGAAGGCCAGCTTAAAAGAAAAAAAAAAAACATAAAAAATCATGACGAAACTTATAATGCACACGATATGACTTTTGACCCCAAATAAAAAAAAAGATTAAAAACACAGGCTTTATCAAGACACTTTGAAATGATTTCATGTCCCCAGCGTCATGGAGACAATTATTTTTACTTAATTTAATCAAAACCACGTGATCAACAACAGCATTCTTTTTCATTAGACTGCCAACCTTTGGATTTCTATTTCTTATCTTGTACTTCCTGGAAAACAAACCCGTTGGGCGTTGTCTGCTGTCGGAATAGAAATTTACATCTATGTTTCGAAAATTAATATTTTTAACAATGAGTGACGTTTGTAACTTGTAGCCCTTATATGCACTTTTTTTTTTTTTGCTACTTCCAATTTTCAGTTTTGTTTTCTCGGTTGGTTGGCCAGATTCCAGAGGGCCACACCAAGCTTGTTATTCAACACAACACCATGCCACACTCACTGCCCTACTTTTTGGGCGTGGGCTCGCCACTGTTACAATTATAAAAGCAGCTCGAGGTAGGCCTATTTATAAATCAAGAGGCTGGTTGGCTGATTCAGCTTGCTAATCCACATTCTTTGACTTCCTTCTTTTAACCTTTTCTTGTTTCTTCTGATTTGGGCAAGAAAAGGGCGTCAGGTTGTTGTACCATTGACCTTTGCTCTTAAAGGAAAACAATTAGCGCGAAAGACTAAAGGAATAGAGCATAGTTCTCAGCTAAGACCTCTATTTTTTTGTCTTCTTAATTTGTCTAGCGGGCTTTTTTCTTTTTTCATTTCTTATTGAAAATAATCAAATATATTCTCTCTTTTAGTTTTCTGTAAAAGAAAACTATTGTGCTGGCTTTGTCTGTCTATCCGCCCTCAGGTCTTAAAAACTACTGAGACTAGAGGGCTGCAAATTGTTATGTTGATCATCCACCCTTCAGTCATCAAACATACCAAATTGTAGCCCTCTAGCCTCAGTAATTTCTTATTTTATTGAAGGTTAAAGTTAGCCATAATCGTGCATCTGGCAACAATATAGGACAAACCACCACCGGCCCGTGGTTAAAGTTTCATGGGCCGCGGCTCATACAGCATTATACCGAGACCACCGAAAGATAAATCTATTTTCGGTGGCTTTGATTATACGATGTACAGAAAACTCGACTGCGACGAAGAAACTTCGGCCCATTTTTTACTTGTTTATCTTGCGCTGTGTCATTATTCACTCGGCTTAGTTTATCACAAAAATTGAAGTCGGAGGAATAAATTCCCCTGCATCACCTGAGGCATCTTGACGCCCGGGTTTGTAACTAATAGCTTTACGTTTATATATATATATATATATATATATATATATATATATATATTATATATATATATATATATATATATATATATATATATATATATATATATATATATATATATTGGTTGAACAACTGGTTCCTCTCTTGTTGGTTGGCCACCTCCTGAGTCCACATTAGACCTCTTGCCTCTCTTCAACACAGTTCCACACTTAAGATTCGACTACATTAGAAACAAGTAAAAAAATGCGCCGAAGTTTCCTCGGTTCGATCGAGTTTTCTTTACAGCGTATAATGCTGTATGATACTCTCAGCCATGGCCCATGAAACTCTCAGCCTGCCGTGGTGGCCTGCGTTGTTGCGGTGCCAGCCGCACGATCATGGCTAACTTTAACCTTAAATGAAATAAAAACTACTGAGGTTGGAGGACTGCAATGTGGGTTGTTTGGTGATTGGAGGGTGGATGA
>NC_089755.1:36685120-36700120 GCF_040412425.1 Macrobrachium rosenbergii
ACTGACAGCGTTAATCATAAGAGAGCACAGTGTGGGGAGATGGATACGTAGTTGGATAAACAGACAACCTCACTGGAGAAATTAGCCCCACAAACGTGTTTGGGAGATGGATATTTAGTTGGATAAACAGAAGACCTCACACTGACGGCATTAGCTTCTGAGGACACACATGTGTGGGGAGATGGATTTGTAGTTGGATAAACAGAAACCTCACTTTTGGCATTAGCCCCCTACAGGGCACACGTGGGAGGAGATGGATACGCAGTTGGAAAACAGACAACCTCACACTGACGGCATTAGCTTCTGGAGGCACACGTGTGGGAGATGGATACGTAGTTGGATAAACAGACAACCTCATCACTGACGGGGGTGCCCCCTAATAGCAAGTGTGGAAGATGGATACGTAGTTGGATAAACAGACGACCTCACTGGAGCATTGGCCCCTACAGAGGCACACGTGTGTGGGAGATGGATACGTAGTTGGATAAACAGACAACCTCACACTGACGGCATTAGCCCCCTACGAGGCACACGTGTGTGGGAGATGGATACGTAGTTGGATAAACAGACAACCTCACACTGACGGCATTAGCCCCCTACGAGGCACACATGTGTGGGAGATGGATAAGTAGTTGGATAAACAGACAGACAGACAAGTAGATAGAAACAGAGCAAGCAAAAGATTTGGAGTTAAAGTGGGGAGGAAAGTTTCATTATCTGAAATCTTATAAAATTTCATCAACGAAAACAACGAACAAGTCTCGTTTACAAATTCATCTACTTTAGACAGTGGACACTCCAGGCATTACTTAAAGGTTCTTTGCGGCGTCCCTGCGGCTCCTAGCTGCAGCCCCTTTCATTCCTTTTATGTACCTCCATTCATATTCTCTCTCTTACGTCTTGCTATCCTTCCTCTCCTAGCACTTGTTTTATAGCGCAACTGCTTCCTGTTACAACTTTCAAGCTTTTCTACTCTCAATCTCCCTTTCAGCGCTGAATAACCTCATAGGTCCCAGTGCTTTGGCCTAAATTCTATATTCCATTCCATTCCATTCAGACAGTGGATGTGTCTCTCATTGAGGCCCGCTGCTTCTCTCAACAGCGAATGGCACAGAACTGATAACGGTATGATATCTGAGTTGGGGTTAAATCTAAATGGAAGAAAACGAATAAATGTAAATATTATTAAAGATAAACTAAGGGTCTCGTTGTGACTTATTGCCTCCTTGTAAAATTACATAGATGTTGAATATGGATATAAAGATTATTTCTGAACTAAGGCGATATGTCTCTGGAAATGACTCTGTCATCATTTTTTGTCATAAAAAAATAATTCTCATAACTAAAACTAATTGTGGGTATTTGATAAATGCCATCACACATCTAAAATTGAGACGATTATCTAATCTCTCCCGCACTACGAAAAACAAAAACAACAAATGAACAATAACAACAAACAAAGAAGGCTATCACAACCAATAAACAACAACAAACAAAGAAGACGATCATAACCAATAAACAATAACAGTAATCAAAGAATAGGATCACAACCAACGAACAATAACAACAAACAAAGATACGATCACAACCAATAAACAACAACAACAATCAAAGAAGACGATCACAACCAACAAACAACAAAAACAAACAAAGAAGACGATCACAAGCAAACGACAGCATAGAAAACGGAGCGCTCGCCATATTTATTTTCCCCGGCAGTAAAACAAGCAAATCTAACAAACTCATCTACTTGTCTGATTTCAACATCAAGATTAAGACGAAATGCAGACACGCCGAGAGTCGTTTGCAGAGTGTGTTTGTTTTTTCTGCTGACCGTCAAACAAATAAACATGGGCGTGTTTGATCCTTATCGGTAAACAGGTGACGTTCGACTTGGGAGATTAGTATCCGAAGTCTTGACACAATTTCTCCTTAATGTGGCAAAAGCCTTCACAATAGAAAGAACCTTTTGAGACATCACTCGCTGTCCCTTTTTACAGTTTCTCTCTCACTCTCCGCCTGTCTGTCTGTCTGTCTGTCTGTCTCTGTGAGTGAGAAATAGAGCAGATGTCTGTCTGTCTGTCTCTCTCTCTGTGTGTGTGAGTGAGAAATAGAGCAGAACCTTCTCTTTACATCAGGTAAGGTATCTGCGTTGTTTCTCTTTTCTATGTTCGAATTAATGGATGAAGTTTTCCTGTTTCTAAAGCAATATGGCTACTCTCTCTCTCTCTCTCTCTCTCTCTCTCTCTCTCTCTCTCTCTCTCCGGAATTTAAAGCTAACAGTTGTGCATTCTCTCCCTCTCTCTTCGGAATTTTAAGCTAAAAGTTGTGGCATTCTCTCTCTCTCTCTCTCTCTCTCTCTCTCTCTCTCTCTCTCTCTCTCTCTCTCTCTCTCTCTCTTCGGAATTTAAAGCTAAAAGCTGTGGCATCTCTCTCTCTCTCTCTCTCTCTCTCTCTCTCTCTCTCTCTCTCTCCGGAATTTAAAGTCAAAAGTTATGGCATTCTCTCTCTCTCTCTCTCTCTCTCTCTCTCTCTCTCTCTCTCTCTCTCTCTCTCTCTCACTGTAGTTATGAAAACTTAAATGTATAAACGCACAAACTCATTCAGGAATAAAGATACTACTTTCACGTATTTAAAGCACATAAACACAAAGAAATGCGGTGGACAGACTGGAAGGGGAGATATTGTAAAATATACCTTCAGTTGACGACAAAAACGGGAGGGTTGACTAAAAGGAATAAAAGAGGAAATATAGTATCTTCCTTTAGGGACAAACAGGGGTAGCGGACTGAAAGGGGAAACAATGGAATATAAAACCTTCCTTTAAAGGCAACAGCAGTGGATTAACTTAATGAGATAAAAACGGAAATATGCCCTGTTGAATACAAAAGATGTGACAGACTAAATGTGTGAATAATGGAAAATGTACATTCCTTAAAAGAGAAAATGGGGTGGCCAAACTGAAAAAGGCAGAAACAGATATAAAACGTCCTTTAACAGTAAAATGGGTTGGTAGACAGGTAGCGGAAATAAAAGCAAAATACACCTTCCTTTACAGACAAGTGGTGGGCTGAGATGAAACGATTACATTGCAAAATCTACGATTACCTTGAAGAAATAAATGCGTGGGCTTACAGGAAAGGATAACCGAGGTAAATATTCCTTCCTTTGAAGACAAAAGGGGGAATTAGACTTAAAGAGAAAATATACAGAAATTTACTTTAAATCCAAATGAACGAGTGGAATGAAAGAGAATAAAATGAGAAACATAAGGAATGGCTGAAATAAAATGGAAACAATGAAAAACCCTCCTTTCCTTTTAAAATAGAAATAAGAAGATGGTGAAACAGAAGGAGGATTTAATGCATATATATCTCGTTCAGAGACAAATGGAGAATGGCTCGAAAAACATGGTAGCGAAATATTCAGAGAAAAATTAATGGGAATATACTATTCTTGGAAGTCAATAGGTTGTTAGGCAGGTAGCTGGGAATGGCAGAAAATATACAGACATTTGAAGGCTCTAGATTCAGAAAGGCGTGAAAGGTGGGACTTCTATAATATAATAATATGATATATGAGTACTATGAGCTGGAGCGGAAAATATTATTATTATTATTATTATTATTATTATTATTATTATTATTGAGAGTTGCTGGTCACTCTTCCCTTTTAGTAAACTGTACATGACTTCTGGTCTCTGGCTTTAAAATAATAATAATAATAATAATAATAATAATAATAATAATAATAATAATAATAATAATAATAATTATTATTATTATTATTATTATTATTATTATTATTATTATTATTATTATTAGTAATGTTTGGTATAACCATTTATGATTGTAACTTTTCATCTCGTGTATCTAAATGCTGGTACTGTGTTGTATTTACCTTGACGATCTCTGCACATCGCCCTGAACTGAAGTAAAGGATATTATTATTATTATTATTATTATTATTATTATAACAAGCACATCTACTCCCCATTCCTTTCCCTACGTGAGACTCCTTCCCAAACAGAGGGACATTAAAAAAAAAAAGGGAAAAAGAATAATAAATATTCGACAGAGATCTTTGATACAAGTGCCTAGGAGGGTTGGGGAAAGGGAGATGTGGGAGGGGTGGAGAGGGGTAGGGGCAGGGGAGGGGGCGAGCACTGAGACCCGCAGCGTCTGGCGAAGCAGACGCCATGAGATCGAAATTAATGGGTATGGTGAGCATGAGTGGGTAGGGCACACACACACGAGACTCTTGAGTGGCTTCTTTCCCGCTAAAAATTTAGGGCATGGCCACAGGGTGAAGTCCTAGATCCCATCCTGTTTTGCTTGGGTTACCTGGGTACTCCTAGTAACATACCCCTGACCCCGGATTATGCTTTTCACAAGCGGGGTCTTATGATCAATGAAAATTTTATTTCATTCATTTTAGATTACTTCTTTACTGTCTTTTCTTCCTTCCTTCTTTCTTTCTTTCTTCTTGTTAAAGTGCACTTTCATCTGAAGTTTTGTTTCTCGCTTGTTTCTTTCAAAAAAAAAAAATGTTTAATTACGACGATAACATCAACTATAGGAACAATCAATAGCATTGCACGCATATTTCCCCTCTTTATATACATGTATATATACAGTATATAACTATATATATACATATATATATACATAAATATAATATATATATATATATATATATATATATATATATATATATATATATATATATATATATATATATAATATAATTGGCAGTGTCTGTCAAAGATATCACTGAACACATTTATCCTAATGTTAGTCATAATTTCTCCCCGCTTTCATAAAAATGGAGTTACGTGTCCTGCCAAAGAGATATGTCCTCTCTCTCTCTCTCTCTCTCTTCTCTCTCTCTCTTCACAAATCTAATATCAAGGTAACTGACCGTGTTTCATCCTCAAAGCATTCCTTGTGAGTACGCACTTCTTTATACATCAGCAAGGCTGTATAAAACTTCCTGCCGTGAGTTTATGAGAACTACGCGTGCTGTTGACAGAGGTGCGGGCAGGAGGCCGTTTCTGCTTGAACAACCCGAGCTGATTCATGCTGATCTCTACATACATAAACAGACACACACACACACATATATATGTAGAATGATTCGTAAGGGAGAAAATATGCCAAAACAAAAAATATATAGACATATATAACAGTATATATATATATATATACAGTATACATATATAGATGTATATATATATATATATACATATATATATATATATATATATATATATATATATATATATATATATATATATATATATACTATGCTTTTGCGAAGAAAGCATCAAGCATTAATAAAACCTGAGTAATATAAATTTGCATAAGCACAAGTTATACATAAGTAATACAGATCTTTATGCTGTATAACGAAATCTCTCTAGAAGTCAATGACGTTCATGCGAAAAAAAATTTAAGAGATCAAAAATGAAAAAAAAAAAAAATACCGCTAATAATCCCAACATTGTCCTAATCCCATCTAGTCGAAAACAAAGGGAATAAAGTGGGATTGGGGACCGCAAACCTCAGCCAAGGCCGAGCAACGATCATTACATGGTTATTGTCGAACCTTTCTTAACCTAACCCAACCTAGGGCGCAGAACCCCACATAGGCCGTCTAATATGGCTTTGCCATTTAAAGCGTCCCAGGCAGCTCTTGGCGATAGTTATTATCTCTCGTCTGCTCGTTCACCTGAGAGAGAGAGAGAGAGAGAGAGAGAGAGAGAGAGAGAGAGAAGTCTGGCAGACAATAAAAGAATAATTAGAAGGTTTACGAAAAGAAGAGAGAGAGAGGAGAGAGAGAAGAGAGAGAGAGAGAGAGAGAGAGAGAGAGAGAGAGAGGAGAAGTCTGGCAGACAATTAAAGAATAATTAGAAGGTTTACGAAAAGGAGAGAAGAGAGGAGAGAGAGAGAGAGAGAGAGAGAGAGAGAGAGAGAGAGAGAGAGAGAGAGAGAGAAGTACAGATAAAAAAATAATTAGAAGATTTATGAAAGGCAGTAGAGAGAGAGAGAGAGAGAGAGAGAGAGAGAGAGAGAGAGGAGAGAGACAATAAAAAAATAAGAAGATTTAGAGAGAGAGAGAGAGAGAGAGAGAGAGAGAGAGAGAGAGAGAGAGAGAGAGAGAGAGAGAGAGAGAGAGAGAGAGTCTTCTGACAGACAATGAAAAGAATAATTAGAAGATTTACGAAAAGTAGTAGAGAGAGAGAGAGAGAGAGAGAGAGAGAGAGAGAGAGAGAGAGAGAGAGAGAGAGGAGGGGAAGTCTGGCAAACATAAAAGAATAATTAAAAGACTTACGAAAAGGAGAGAGAGAGAGAGAGGAGGGGAAGTCAGGCAAACAATAAAAGAATAATTAAAAGTTTTACGAAAAGGAGAGAGAGAGAGAGAGAGAGAGAGAGAGCAGTCCCTTTTTTCCAACTGCTACACACTCATCCCTCCCGAGATCCAATCGCTTGATTACGTCACTAAGCCCACCTTTTGTTGATAGTTCCCTTTTAAACCCACACATGGTTTTGTTTACCCTTGCTAACAAACAAACAAAGGGAAAACACAAGAGAAACATCATTCCTTGACGGAGGTAAATAGCATGATCTTATGAACGTTGAGTCATACTTACACATCGAGAGAGAGGAGAGAGAGAGAGAGAGAGAGAGAGAGAGAGAGAGAGAGAGAGAGAGAGAGAGAGAGAGAGAGAAGGTCATTAATCTCTTAATCCCAGCACTGTATCTGTCAACACTGCTTTTGATAAGGGAGAAATATCACCGCCGTTTTAGGGTTCCTTCCTTGAGGCAGACGCAGGTGTCTTGTCTGCTCCCTCCCAGACCGCTGGTTCTTCCGTCTGCTGGCTTCCGTCTGCTAGCTTCGAAGGTGATTGACACCAGGAAAGAGATCGCTGGCACCCGGGAAGATTTCTCAGGGTGTGATGGTTATTGAAATAACGTTTCTCATTTGCAGTCTTAATCCTTCCTTATGATGAATGACGAGTGCTCTTTTCCAGTATAAATCTCGGTGTCATTCACTCTGACACCCTGTCTGTATACCTAGTGGTTTCCCTGTAATTCTGTCTGTCACTTTCCCAAGGTGTCTGTTAGCCTGTGAATATCTTCTGTCTCGTTCTCAGTCTGTCTCATGATTCTCCGTAGCCCTTGAAAAATCGACACTTAATATCAGTATCCGACCTTCTATATATATATATATATATATATATATATATATATATATATATATATATATATATATTAATAATATATGCATATATATACAGCTATGTGCGTGTGCACGTATGTAAATACAGTATGTGAATGCATGTATTTTTGAGGGATGTTCTTCTTAATAAAACAAGTTTCATAGATGAATGATTGCGAGATGTCTAATCTAATACCATTTTCGTACCCTTGAGCGTGTAATTCGCTTAAAACTTATGGGAATAACTTCATAACGCTGATTACCAAATCAGTTTAGGGCTGAAAAGTTTTTTAATAACCTCGCTTTATGCTAATATCCGGTCTTTTTCTGGTCAAGGAAACTACCTACTAGTTGACGTCGGAAGTTTTCAATTTACTTTTATAATCCTCGATTTTGTTCTACCCTTTCGTTTCCTATCCTTCATTTATTTGTCTTCTGTACATTTTGAATAAAATTTTACTATCCGAGAGCCCTGCCTTTCCTATAGTAAGTTACTGCTACTTCAGCTTGAGCATTCCAACATATATATATATATATATATATATATATATATATATATATATATATATATATATATATATATATATATATATAATATATATTATATATATATTATATATATATACTGTATATATATATATATTTATATATATATATATATATATATATATATATATATATATATATATATATATATATATATATATATATATATATATATATGTACAGTATATATATACATATGTGTATATACATTTATATATGTATATGTATATGTATATATATACATATATATACACACACATATATATACACACACACATATATATATATATATACATACATATATACATAGTGTAATAGGTGCAATTTTGCACCTATTACACCATATAGATATTACAAGTAGATCGAAGAATAAGTCCTCTGCTTTTCCCAAAAAAACCTGAAATTTTTTTCAGGAACGACATAATCACAGGTGCGAAAAAACCACAGCAACTTCAAGGAACATCATCCAAAGTACTGTCTGAAGAAAAGGAGGGCTACAGTCACCTTTCATGATAGGGAAAGGATGGTCAGGTTTCTCAGATTGGGAGACAGTATTTCGAAAAAAAAGAAAATCAAGTAAAAAATGCGCCGAAGTTTCTTCGTGCAGTCGAGTTTTCTGCACAGTCGCTACGGCGTATAGTCAAGGTCACCGATAATAGATCTATTTTCGGTGGTCTCGGTATAATGCTGTATGAGCCGCGACCCATGAAACTTTAACCACGGCCTGGTGGTGGCCTATCCTATATAGTTGCCAGTAGCACGATTATGACTAACTTTAACCTTGAATAAAATAAATACTAGGCTAGAGGGCTGCAATTTGGTATGTTTGATGACTGGAGGGTGGATGATCAACGTACCAATTTGCAGCCCTCTAGCCTTAGTAGTTTTTTAAGATCTGAGGGCGGACAGAATAAAGTGCAGACGGACAGACAAAGCCGGCACATTAGTTTTCTTTTACAGAAAACTAAAAAGGTCTGACAAGCCCCAAAACACAACCAAAGACTCTGTTCTAGAAAAATAATTCAGTCATTCATCAGACAGCGAAGATATCGCGCAGGTATAAAACTTTTTTTTTTCTCTTAGACCTGTCTTTAGTTAACATTTTCCAAAACAACCACATTTAATATTAGGCTTAAAATTTTAATATCTCAGTTGGACATGTGAGAGAGAGAGAGAGAGAGAGAGAGAGAGAGAGAGAGAGAGAGAGAGAGAAAATTTACATCAGAGACAAGAAAACGAGAGAGAGAGATTAGGCTTAAAATTTTAATATCTCAGTTGGACGTGTGTGTGTGTGTGTGTGTGTGTGTGTGTGTGAGAGAGAGAGAGAGAGAGAGAGAGAGAGAGAGAGAGAGAGAGAGAGAAATTTACATCAGAGACAAGAAAAAGAGAGAGAGAGAGATTAGGTTTAAAATTTTAATATCTCCAGTTGGACGTGTGTGTGTGAATTTACATTAGAGACAAGAAAACGAGAGAGAGATTAGGCTTAAAATTTTAATATCTCAGTTGGACATGTGAGAGAGAGAGAGAGAGAGAGAGAGAGAGAGAGAGAAAATTTACATCAGAGACAAGAAAAAATTTAGAGAGAGTTTAGGCTTAAAGTTTTAATATCTCAGTTGGACATAATGTGAGAGAGAGAGAGAGAGAGAGAGAGAGAGAGAGAGAGAGAGAGAGAGAGAGAGAGAGACTCTAGGAACTGTGGATTAGGCCAAATCAAATTAATAGATAGACCACACGAGTAACACTCGGTCCAAGAGCTCGTCAAGAAACTTTTCGTCAAGAAGAAAATTTTCCGTCAAGAAAATTTTCGTCAGGAAAATTTCCTCCAAGAAAATTTCCGTAAAGAAAATTATAGTCAAGAAAATTTCCGTCAAGAAAATTGTTTTTTTGACAGGTATACTTCCATCAAGAAAACTTTCGTTAAGAAAATTTTTGTCAAGAAATTTTTCGACAGGAAAATTTTCTTCAAGAAACTTTCGTCACGAAGTTTCCGTCAAAAAAATTTTCGACAAGAAAATTTTCGTCAAGAAACTTTCGTCACGAAATTTTCGCCAAGAAAATTTTCGACAAGAAAATTTTCGTCAAGAAACTTTCGTCGCGAAATTTTCAAGAAAATTTCCGTCACGAGAATTTTCGTCAAGAAAGTTTTCGTTATCAACTCCTACCGGAAGCGTTTTCGACAAAAAAAGCGGAGTCGACCGAACACAATCTTCCTCCTTCATTAGTTTCCTACCCCTCCGAGAAAAGGGTTCCGGGGGCAGGACCACGAAAGGACGTCACGTTCTCACACACATGTCCGAAGGACATCTGACACAGGGGAAATTAACGAAGCTTCGTCGGAATTTTGTCACTGTGAAGAAAAAAAAAAAACTGGGCTCGGATCGTTTGTTTTTATTTAATTTTTTATATATGTATCATAAATGAACGCACACATTCAAACATGTTCAAACACACGAATGTACACATAATTTACGCACACACATCCGCACATGCAAGTACGCACACATACATGCATACTATACAATATAAAGAGTGTAGTATATAATATATATATATATATATATATATAATATATATATATAGTGTATATATATATATATATATATATATATATATATATATATATATATATATATATATATATATATATATATATATATATATATATATATGTATGTATGTATGTATATACATATATAGATAGATAGATAGACAGATAGATAGATATATGCTTATCTCTATCTATACATTTTATACATACATACATTATATATATATATATATATGTGTGTGTGTATATATATATATATATATATATACATATATATATATATATATATATATATATATATATATATATATATATATATATACAGTAATATATATATATATATATATATATATATATATCTGAGGCAGTGAACGAACTACGTTATGTAACTTACATCCTGTTAAAAATCCCATGTGACGATCAACTGAAAAGACATTTCTAATCCCAACTTCATCGAAAATTCCATTTCACGATGCTTTTTCTTCAGTCTCCATTCGTGGAAATTACAAACCGTTCATCACACTCCTAGACAGAAGGAAGAGAGAGAGAGAGAGAGAGAGAGAGAGAGAGAGAGAGAGAGAGAGAGAGAGAAGAAGAATTTCGTTAATTGCTAGCACAGCCCTGTACAGTAAAGGAAATAAAAAAAATGAAAAGTGGACATTAGGGGCCTCTCCTCAAGTCGAAAAACTCTAGTTACCTCCCTTTGGAATAATTTACGCAACAATGCGTAAATAATCGCGTATAAATGCGCCCTACTTAAGTATGCATTTTATTTATCAAAAATACTACAATTTCAAAAGCTCTGCAGCATAGCATTCACAGTTTTTACGAGTCAGTGCACTCCATTTGCAGTGGGGGAGAACGCGCTCCAAAATATTTAAATAAAATAAAATAAAGGAAAACAAAATAAAATAAAATAAAATAAAAGTATGAAGGATATTGGAAGGCAGAGAGAATTCGCAGTGCGTTGACCTCGTGATGTATTTTTGAGCACCACAGGAGCTAAAACATATTCCTGGTTTTTGGAAACAGTTTCTTTTTTTTGTTTGCTTTTCATTTCTCATCTGTTTTCTATTCAATTTCCTGGTACTCTTATGCAGTTTTTATTTTTATTTATTTATTTTTTGGGGGGAGGAGGGGGGTGATTTGAGTTCGGGAATCGACACGCCAATAACACGATTATTTTGGAAACGTTCGTTTGAAACTAGCAGGAATTGACAAAATTATTACACGTAGGTTAACTGGGTGGTTATTTTTTAAAGTACGATTAGCTAAGACTTTATTTCAGTAAAGTATATGTTTCGCTCTTATTGCAAAGTTCAGTTGGAACTTTACTTCAGAAAGTGACAAAATTATCACACGAAGGTAACTGGGTCGTTATTAAAAGCTATGGTTAGTTGGAACCTTATTTCAGGAATTGACACGTTATCACACGTAAAAAAATGGACCTTATTATTATTATTATTATTATTATTATTATTATTATTGCTGTTGCTGTTGTTGTTGTAATGATTAGTAGGAACTTACTTAAGGAACTGACGAAAAAAAATACACACCAGTAACAGGATTATTATTATTATTATTATTATTATTATTATTATTATTATTATTATTATTATTATTATTATTATTATTATTATACGAAAGACGTACGCATGAATGATGGCTGAAAATCACTGCATTACAAAGTTCAAGAAGTTGGACAGCAATGTGGGAGAAGACCAAAGTGAATGGTTGGAGAATAATAGTCAGAAAGCATCAGCGCTGTGGGGCCTAAGGACTCTGCAAGCAACAGTAAGTAACCACCTACAGTGCGCCGCGCGAACAGCATGTAGGTGGCACACCATCAGGGAAAATAACAAAACGAAATCATCTCAGATCAGAAACATAAAAGATTAAAGTTTTTCGCTGGAAAAATCTTTAGGTTAATTTTTTCTCAATTGGTGCTAAGAAAAAAAAAATCACACCTGTTCGTGATTTTTTCTTGAAATTGGTGGAAAAATAAAATAGTACACTTGCATAGCAAAAGTATGGCCAAAATTTTACTTGTTGTTGGTGGGGGGGGGGTTCTAACCATGCATTAAGCATGACTTTTTTTTAGCAACTAGGGAGAAGCTTTGCATCAAATAGCCACCAAATATTTACTCAAAACTTAAATTACCCATTTTCCTTATGATATAATCTATTTTCAGTATCTTTAAACACCTTCTTAAACGACTAGTAATTTACCCTCATAACAAAATCGAACACTAACATTCTTCAAGGCCACGATATCACACGAACGCGAACATGAAACATAAGTAGTTGCTACTTTAGTATATCTACCGAGCTATTTGCGACCTACCAAAAATTAGGATGCTATCTACCAAACAGCCCAATTAAGGCCCATGGCAATTACTTCCTCAAACTGTATACAAAACTATTTGATCCCCCAGGGGCTAGTACTAAACACGGCGAAACAGTGACTCACCTGCACTGTTTCGCCGTGTTTAGTACTAGCCCCTGAGGGGTCAAATGTAGAAAATGGATAGTAGATATCGTTCTATAGTAGCACCCAAAAGTATTTATCCATAAAAAATTTTGCCTACATAACGCGAATACTATCTATCGGTAAGATTAAACAACATCCCACTAAACTGCCTGTATTTTTCTCCCTTTTAACAAAAACTCATATTCTTCATGGTAACGGCATCACACGAACACGAACATGACACGAAAATATTTATCCACAAAAAAATTCACTCATTTGACCCAAAGACAACCTATCAGTAAGATTATGCATCACACAAAACTGCTACCCTGTTCTACCAAAGGCAGCGGAAATCCTTGATGTAGCTCCCAGCTGACACATGCTTTGAATAATGGAGTCCCTTAAAAGCAACGGCATATTCAAAAGAACAAAATCAAACACACTCACTTTCGTTATGATCACGACGTCACACGAACACGAACAGGACACGAAAGTGTTTACCCACAAAAAATTTTGCGCGTTTGACCCCAAGACCGAGTGAGTACGACGCCACAACCTGCTCGTGTGATAAACCCTGAAGGGGAGCTTCAACAAGAATATAATTGGAGCCGCCAGTCTCATTATCGATTACAGGAAGTGATTTGCGAAGCACAGGCATCAACTGTGGCCGATGGAGGAGGAGAGGGAAAGGGAAGAAGAAGTTATACCCGGAACTAGCTGTCAGTTAACTGTCAGTCAAGTGTTCCTGGCGGGAATCAGATCCGCGGCGTTTATTGATCGCTCGATCATTTCGTGATTGACGCTCCGGCGACTGAAGTGCGTGCTTGTTTGCTGCAGACTTCATATTTCGATGCTTAAAGCAATTATTCATATAACGGTAATGAAACGATTTATGAAACGATTATCTATAATGTCAACGGTAGAAATAAGAGTCATAATGATAAGTAGTAACGACAATGACAATGATGAAAACAAAAACAGCAGCAACAAGAACAGCAATGATAATGTAGAACAAAGACAATGAAAACTAATAATGCGCATTAAAGCGAAAATCGCCGGGAAAATAAGCATTGAAAGAAAAAAGCAGCGGGGAAAAATAAGCATCATAATAAATACCTGGCAATGAGCATGAAGAGTTAAACATCGAAAATAAACATTGAAAGAAAACGCATAAAACACAAGTGATATGCGTATGTTGTTTTAAAGCCTTTCACCTCATTTCAACATCAATTTCTTCAGGTATTTCAAAGTCACACTAAACCAAATTGAATGTAGTAAACTTGTTCATAATAATAAGCTGGGCCATCTATGGGACTGTGGGCTATCCAGTCTTGGAATGGAATGGAATGTAAAGTTTAGGCCACAGGCCAAGCACTGGGTCTATGAGGTCATTCAGCGCTGGAAAGGAAGCTGAGAGTAGAAAGGTTTGAAAGGTGTAACAGGAGTAAAACCTCGCAGTTGCACTATGAAATAATTGTTACGAGAAGGTGGATAGCAAGATGGAAGAAAGAGAATATGAATGGAGGTACCGTAAAAGGAATGAAAGGGGTTGCAGCTAGGGGCCGAAGGGACGCTGCAAAAAACCTTTAGTAATGCCTACAGTGCACCCCGTGAGGTTCACTGACGGCACTACCCCCCTACGGGCCTATCCAGTCTTAAAAAAAAAAAAACTGTGGCTATAAACCTGAAGAAGAAAATTAGGAGTCTGTTGTGACGCAATGAGTCACAATGAGGGCCGAGAACCTCATACTTTGAGTGATGTAGTGAAGAAAAGTAAGTGTTTGATTTTTTTTAGCAGCCACATAAAAAAATGGTAACAGTTTGAATATTTAAAATCTGAATTATGTCGACTTAATAAATTTAACGCCAGAGATGAAGTCAATAGGAATAAATTTTAAGTTAATAGAAAAACAGACTGATTTTCTTTTTTGCAGCAAAAAATTTATGACAATTAAAATATTGAAATTTTAATGAGGTCGACTAGATAAATTTAAGATTCAAGAGGATGCTGATAAAAACAAATTGTAAGTTTATTCAAAATTTGACTTCCTCTGCCTTGCTGTAGACAAGTTGCAAATCTCAATGCAAAATGCAAGCTAAAAGAAGTGCTTGTAGCAAAATAAAAATAAAAAGAAATCGTGAATAAAACAAGGTTAAGAAACATCGATAAAGAAGAGCACGGATTATCATCAGCAATTACAGTATACAGAAAATA
>NC_089755.1:36702620-36712620 GCF_040412425.1 Macrobrachium rosenbergii
CAGACAGAGAGAGAGAGAGAGAGAGATTCAAATAACGTATGTTCTACCAGAATATATACATATATATAAATATAAATATAAATATAAATATTAATATATATATATATATATATATATATATATATATAAATATATATATATATATATATATATATATATATATATATATATATATATATATATATATATATATATATATATATATATATATATATATATAGAGAGAGAGAGAGAGAGAGAGAGAGAGAGAGAGAGAGAGACTGCAGTTCTTGGTAACCTTCCAATACATTCCTCTTTATGAATCTGCGGAAGCCAATGTCCTTCAGGTATGTGGGTAGTGGTAATCAATCGTATTTCGAACAGCCATTGTTGATTTCTCTACAGAAATTAAAAAGTAAAAAATGCGTCCAAGTTTCTTCGGCCCAATCGAGTTTTCTGTACAGCGTATAATGATGCATAAAACTCTCAACCACGTCCCACGAAACTCTCAGCCGTGGCCCATGTAAATTTCAGCCACGGCCCTGTGGTGCCATGTGTTCTCGGCACCTATAGCGGTGCCAGACGTACGATCATGGCTAACTTTAACCTTAAATAAAATAAAAACTACTGAGGCTAAAGGGCTGCAATTTGCTATGTTTGATGATTGGAGGTAGGATAATCAACATACCAATTTGCAGCCCTCTAGCCTGAGTAGTTTTTAAGACCTGAGGGCGGACAGAAAAAGTGCGGACGGGAAGAGAAACAGCCATCTCAATCGTTTTCTTTTACAGAAAACCAATAAGAGACGTCTAACTTGTCACAACTCTTCGGTGACTGACTTCTGACGTCTAATTCATGAGGAATGAATTGTAAGTCGCAGTGACATGTTGATGCTAATGTTGACATTCTTGTCGCTAGATTCATGTGGCCTTATGCCAGTATGGGTCTCGATCATTTGAACAGCTCGTTTAAAAGAGGTAGAAAGGAAGTCTCTAAGCATAGGTTTTTGGAATATAATTAACCGGTCTTTCATTTATTTCAAATTTTTCTTAACAGCTAAAACAAAATAATGTAGTACTGCTATTTATTCATTTATTTATCTATTTATCTATTTATTTATTTTTATTTATTTATTTGTTTAGTTTTTGTAAAAGAAAACTATTGTGACGGCTTTGTCTGCCCGTCCGCACTTTTCCTGTCCGACCTCAGATCTTAAAAACTACTGAGGCTAGAAGGCTGTAAATTGGTATGTTGATCATCCACTCCCCAATCATCAAACATACCAAATTGCAGCCCTCTAGCCTCAGTAGTTATTTTTTAAAATTTTATTTAAGGTTAAAATTATCTATAATCGTGCATCTAGGAACGATATAGGACAGGCCACCACTGAGCCGTGGTTAAAGTTTCATGGGCCGCGGCTCATACAGCATTATACCTTGACCATAGAAAGATAGATCTATCTTCGGTGGCCTTGATTATACACTGCACAGAGAACTCGATTGCGCCGGACAAACTTCGGCGCATTTTTTACTTGTTTATTTTTGTGAAGAGACCATGACGGGCATAAGTAGGCTGTCGATAACATGACCGGTCTCGCAATGATAGTATGTCCCACTAACTTTACCCGTTAAGCTTTGACAGAAAAGTGTGAAGTGTGCAGATCAGCCCACGGGACATTTCCAGGCAGGCTGGAACTTTGGTATTAATTAACAAAGCAAAATCAACCGGAACTGCTAATTAAGAGACACTGCAACATATGTACGCCGAAAAGAATGTCGCTCGAACAAGTTTATAACATGTATGATCTGTTGTTTCCATGTAGATTATTTTTCGACAGAAGAAGATTCTCTGTAAATAAAACCAATTAAAGAAAGTTCTTAATATTAGTTTCAACTTCTCAGCAAATTTTCACTTACAAATTATGTGCTATATATTGAAAACACTGTAAAGCAGGTGAAAAAATCTATCTTGCTAAGGCAAAAAAAAAAAGTTAAAAAAGAAAACAAAAGCAGGCGATGTCAATGCCATCTGTTGCCTTGCACTGGAACACTTTGCTGCTACGGTCAAAATGGCTATAACTAGGTCATTCTGAATTTATCATGAAATGTTCAAATGTCAGCCATATTGGATTATTTTTTTTATATATTCTGATAATGGGATTTTTTCTGTCCATTACAAAACATCAGTGCTCCTCTGAAATTGTATATCAGTAGTCCATTTTGTTTTCCGCTAAAATGATTGTCTCTTGCCCATATCTTTTTTCTTAAAATGTCCGCCGGTCGTCCATTTTGCTTTTCTCTTATCAGCCACATGGTTTTTCCTTTGAATTACTGACATTCTCTGAATCTTAGTTTTCCTTTTAAATGTCCGCCAGCCACAGCCACGTTTTTCCTTTAAGTGCCTGGCAGTCTTCCTTCGTGTATTATATTTATTTTGAATAATATCAGATCTATCTGGTTATAAATATTATTCCTCAGTACCAGTGTATTATCCAAACAACGTATAATAACACAAAACAACCTGAATCTAATCCTTTGGTACCCCTTCAGAATTAAACTAACAAAAATTTTGAAAACTATAAGAAAAAATTTCTGTGAAAGCAAAAACAAAATATATCCTGGAGCCGAACTGGCAACAAAATCCACATCAAAAATCTGTCAAAATTTACTTGGCCCTCTGACCACCACTCCAGAAAATTTCACTGAACTTCATCCATGATCACTGATAATATCATGCAGACAGACAAACAAACAGACAGAAAGGTAGTCTTAAAGAATTGGTGATTACTAGACAAACAAACAGACAGAAAGATAGGCTAAGAGAATTGGTGATTACTAGACAAACACACAAACAGAAAGATAGGCTTAAAGAATTGGTGATTACTAGACAAACACACAAACAGAAAGATAGGCTTAAAGAATTGGTAATTACTAGACAAACAAACAGACAGAAAGATAGTCTTAAAGTGGTGGTTACTAGACAAACAAACAGACAGAAAGATAGTCTTAAGGGTGGTGATTACTAGACAAACAAACAGACAGAAAGATAGTCTTAAAGAATTGGTGATTACTAGACAAACAAACAGACAGAAAGATAGTCTTAAAGAATTGGTGATTACTAGACAAACAAACAGACAGAAAGATAGTCTTAAAGAATTGGTGATTACTAGACAAAAACAGAAAGAAGTCTTAAAGAATTGGTGATTACTAGACAAACAAACAGAACAGAAAGAATAGTCTTAAAGAATTGGTGATTACTAGACAAACAAACAGACAGAAAGATAGTCTTAAAGAATTGGTGATTACTAGACAGACAAACAGACAGAAAGATAGTCTTAAAGAATTGGTGATTACTCAACCTTGGTACATCTACGTAGGCGAAGATAAAATCAGAACTTACTTATTTAATTTCAGCTGTTCACTTCCTTTGTTTCAGATACTCGAAAAGGCTAAAAGTATTCCCGGAGTCTGATTGGGTAACCCACCACCTGAGAGATGGAAGAAAATGAAAAAAAAAAGTTGAGCAGTGCTGCATAACTTTTAATAGGACAACGATGGCAGGAAATGGACGCAATTGTTGGAAAAATTATATTTTACTGCTCTCTCTCTCTTTCTGGTTAAGAAAGTTGCTTCAATGACATTGCCCAGCATTTTTGACATTTTATATTTCACACTTCTCACCCACATTTCCTATCAGGGCTGAACTTAGATTTAAAGGGCATTGGGAGTGTCACTATTCATCTCAGCGACCTTGAAAACTATGGATTAGACACTATCTGTCATTTCTGACATTTTATTTTTAACCCTTCTCATGCCTCCCTCCTTCCTGTTGGGCTGAACTTGGACTTAAAGGGCATCGAGAGTGTCACTATTCATCTCAGCGACCTTGAAAACTATGGATTAGACACTACAGCGACCTCAAAAACTATGGATTAGACACTAATATCTGTCGTTTTAAGCTGTTTTTACATGTCACCCCCTTCCCACCCCCACCCAATTTGGTGCCAGAGGTGCCTTACCCCCCACAGTATTCTTTTTCCAGTTAGTACCGAAATGAGGTATGATAAACCTCTAGAATTTATTTAGTTATTAAGTCTACGGGCAAAACCAGACTCGTTTCAGGGAAGCCCCTTCCCAACCCCACCCCCTTTGGTGCCGTTTGGTGCTAGTGATGTCTCAACCCCTAGAGTATTCTTTTTCAGATAGTAAGTCACATGTACACCTAGTTTGGTTGAAATTGCTCAATGCTTTTCAGAGTTATCTTGGAACATACGCACATACACACATGTACATACATCCAGTTTTATAGATATATGTATGTATGTATATATATATATATATATATATATATATATATATATATATATATATATATCAAGATAACAACAATTGTGTTACTACTCATATGAGGATTCCCGTCCATTAATGGTTAATAAATCAATAACATTTAGAAAAAGGTCATATAAAATTAACCACCCTGACAGCAATATCATCAGTCACAATGATAATAAAAGTAATAATGATAGGAAAGATAAGAAATTGAAAAAATTCACGAAATTATTGAAATGCAAATGAAAAAATAAATAAAAATAAAAACGCAACTTTTCGGAGTGAAATCATACTTTTCCGATACCCTCCTGGTCGTTGCGTTGTTCAGGGCACAAAGCTATCTTGCCGAAGATCTTGAGGGAAGGGAAAACGTGAATATTGAAATGGAACATTTGTGAGATTCAATTTTTTAACTTTTTTTTAGAAGAGGCGTGTTTTATAGTTCACCAATTTTATATATTGATGAAACGTATGCGCTTACACACACACATAGATATATATGTGTGTGTGTGTGTGTACACATACACACACACACATATATATATATATACAAATATATATGCATATACTGTATACATATACAATACACACATACACACACACACACACACACACACACACACACACACACACATATATATATATATATATATATATATATATATATATATATATATATATATACAGACAAGCTTGACCTGTTTTTGTGACTCTTCCTCCAAGAAGTGGGGTAGAGTGTGAGGGGGGGGGGGGGGGGGAGCCTATGGCTTGCAACCCCATTACTCGGACTAAGTGCATATCGGTGACAAAGCTCTCATGTCAAATTGGGGAATAAGCGTAAAAATATTGAAAGAATTGTATTCCATTTCTCTTAATCTAAATTCCTTGCATAAAAAGTTGTGACTTAAGCATTAGATAAGATATCCTTGCAGAATGATGTATGGCTTCCAGCATCATTTTTCTTTTTTTTTTCTTTCTCTCTCTCTCCCACTCTGTTTTTTATACACACACACACACAAACATACACACACACATACACACATTATACACATACATATATATATATATATATATATATATATATATATATATATATATACATATATATACATATATACATGTATACATTGTATATATATTTGTGTGTGTGTAAACCATCTCCAAGGAGGCTGACCAGCTCTCTTTCCTAAAACCACCTCTCTCTCCTTCCCCCCTTCCCTCACTTTCCTGTCCCTTCCCCTCCCACCTCCCCACCTCTCTCCTCATCGCCACTCTCTCTCTCGCTCACCCAACAACAACAGTCGTCTTCCCAATCGTCAATCACGTTGGGTCATGAGGCTTCTTCCGCCACTGCAGCTTTATTAAGCTCTGCAAGGCTCAACAGGAATGACAAAGACTGATGGAAAGCTCCTCTCATAAAGAAAGAAAGAAAAAAAAAAGAGTTAAAAAAATGACAAAAGCTCCGTCGTTTCAGGGGAAGGGGAGATGAAAATGGGTTTTTAATTGAAGGTCAGTTGTCGGGCGGGAGGCTTCTACCTGTAACAGGTGAGGAGAAGGGACGGTTGAGTTCTGTTGGGTAACGGGTTCTGCTGGATAACAACGTGTTATCCCCTTGTACTGTATAATGTGTTATTGCGTTATGCTGAGCGACGTGTTATCCTGGATAAATTTTTTCCACGATATATAGGATAGCGGTTATAAGGATTTACTAGTTTAGCTGGACAGCATGTATATGTTACAGGCAGATAGCGAAACCAGGCATTTCACGAACTGCCTGAAATTTCAGGCAGATAGCGAAATGCACTTAGGGACATTTGAACCCAGAGGGGCTAGTACTAAACATGGCGAGATACATTTGACCTCCAGGTGCTAGTACTAAACACGCCAAAACAGTAGGTGCGTGTTTATTACTAGCCCCTGGGGGAATCAAATGTCCCTAAGTGCATTTCGCTATCTGCCTGAAAATTTCAGGAGTTCATGAATGCCTGGTTTATATCTAACGCAAATATATGCTTTATAATGTGTTATCGGGTTACTTTAAGCGATGTGTTATACTGGATAACTTTATTCACATTATATTGGATAGGTTACACTGGATGACTTGTCAATCGGCAAAACAATTTATATTGAATATGTCATCATTCCAAAGTGAATAACATATAACGGGTTCATAGCCATTAAAATATTATACTGAATAAGAGGTCGAACTGAATGCTTTGTTATATGATACTGGCTAACAGGTTATAATGAATAAAATGAACTACAAGTTTAGTAGTATTAGAGGTTATACTGAAGAACAAGCTCTACTGGTAGACATGCAGTAAGGGTGTATGTCTTATTTCAGTAAGCAGTATATGTGTGTGAAAATCTGTAGGTAAGTGTTTTTTACATATATATCTTTGCTTTACCATACACTTATAAGAAAGCGTTTTAAGATTTCCTGTTATTTTGTCTCGTCTAAGTAATTTCCATAATTATGGTTGTATATAACTGATATATTCGGAAGTATTTATAAATTGCATTATCATCCAGTTACGCGTTTTTCCCGCCTCATAATTTTCATCCACTTTTCACTGACATTTAAAATTACATAATAAATTCTGAAGGACTTTCAAAACACTACATGCTTATAAAATTCTTTTTCTCCTAACGTGGCTTTAAATGAGAGATCAATCTAGCCTGCGGCTACTAGTCAGTTTTTACCATTATTATGTGAAATAAATCATTGACATAAACTAAAAATCATTCTAAAGCCTTTTACAATTTGTCAACGTGCATTTTTTCACCTATGGAAATTGTTAAACCTTGAAGAAACAAAGCGCAAAACCTTTCAATGGATTTCTGTTGCAACGCATTTATCGTCAATTCAAAAGACTGCGTGTGTCGCATTCTAGAGCAAGCTGGAATATTGGAACCTAAAACCCTGGGATTGAAAGATATGAGGCGGGATTGAGGTGAAAGAGGAGAGACTGAAAATACGAGAGAGAACGAAATGATGTTGAGCGACATCCCCAAAAATTTGTAATGATATTTCTAAACGGTCGTTTCGAAAAGTCAAGTTCTTATAGATAGAGATTGAAAAATGTTCATGCATTTGTCATGAAAACTCGAGTTCCCCTTAGACTGGGTGGCTCCAGATATTGTCCGCCTTCAGATCTTCTGTTAGCGTCTGTGAATGTCATTTATATATTCATCTCGTGATTGATTGATTGACAGTCTACAGAAGGCAGTAAAGCAATCAGTCATGATGGCATTAAATTGCACACCCACACACACACGTGCCCTGAAACAGTTGATGATGAGGGAGGCCCCGATAGATGTATTTACAGATATACTTAGAAAGTGTAAACTAGTAAATAAATATTTTATATATATATATATATATATATATATATATATATATATATATTTGCATATGCAAAATATGTTTCTATATGTACAAGCATATTCATACGTATATGAACTCATTTCCAATCAGAAAACATGTGTTGTCTTGAAGCTTAACACTAATGTCATGAGAATATTTTGAAAAGTTACAAATTACTTAACAACTGAAGGTATAAAGTGCCTCTTTAACCTTACCTGAATCGGTACCTATTCCTAAAGGCTAATTTATTGTCTTCACGCTAAGCTTCGGATTTCTCCTACTTCTTCCATTTCTCCCCTATTCCAAAATTCTCAAGCCTCGCTCTTCTTACAGGCAGAGCAAGTTGTCATTTATATCAGACTCTGCATCCAAGGAAAATCAATTTATTTTTTTATATTTTATTGATTAGACCTTCTAATGACGTGGGAACTACGTGGTTTTGACGCCAAACATTCCACAAAAAAAACCTAAATTCCTCATGGACCCTATGGAATGACCTTGACGTCGAAATGATTTGTGAGATAATTGGTTAATCCAATCCAAATCATGTTTTTTTCTTGTTTTTAATTAGGAAAGTTGAAACATCGAGGTCGATTTCTTCATTATCTGGGAACTAATTGTAATTTCGTAAGGATTATTAGGTGGCTGATTAAATGATTTAAGCCCATAAGTTGTAGACAAAAATTTAGAAAAAAAATTACATTCTCTCTCTCTCTCCCTATTTATATATATGTATATATATGCATACACATGTATATATATACATATATATGTATATATATACAGTATATATATAAATATATATGTATGTATATATAAACTTTGACTCACATCAGGACAGAACCCTGTCTTTCAAGTGAGAATCCAGGCGTTAGCAATTCATCATACACAGTACTTAAAAAGAAGATGGAGCCTAAGTTCTCCCATAACCTGAATTTATATATATATATATATATATATATATATATATATATATATATATATATATATATATATATATATATAGATTAAATGCTTGTAATCCATAAACAGATATTTATTGACTACAGTAGTTATACACTTTCTATGTATAAATACATCCAACAAGGCCTCCGCAATCATTAGATATTTCGAGATGTGTGACACGACAACCCAGAGCGTTTTCGTAATTCTTTAAATTTAAAAACAGTGTCCCAAATCTATTTCCCGCATTAGTTATCAACACAGATTTGGTCTATTTATGGATGACCAATTGTGGCTCTCGTTTGCTTGATCCACTGCTTGTTAAATCAAGATCGCCAATCAGAGGTAAAAATGACTATTTTTTATTATTATTATTATTATTTATTATTATTATTATTATTATTATTATTATTAAAAAGCAGGTCAAGTTAAACCATTTCATAATAATAATAATAATAATAATAATAATAATAATAATAATAACAAACAAGTAATTTTTTTACCTCTGACTGACCTTGACTTTAGTCAAGACTCTCTCTTCACGAGAAAAAAGTTTTGTTTTCAGAGTTAACATTTGTTGAAATGTTAGAGGCTATTAATCGGGAATGCCCTGTGTGTGTGTGTGTGAGAGAGAGAGAGAGAGAGAGAGAGAGCATGGAAAAAATATTTTACAATGCATATATACTTATATTATTGTATTAACTACCTAATTAAGCTCAAAGAATTACAATTTGTTCCCAAACAGTGAAGAAATCTGCCTTTTCTTTACCAGCTGTACAAAAATGGGAGAGAGAGAGAGAGAGAGAGAGAGAGAGAGAGAGAGAGAGAGATTCTCATTTCCTCTCCCCCACCCAATCACAAGTATATCCCTATACCTTTGTAATTCCTACAGCCTTCTCTCCAATTCTCGTGTATCCTACACTTTTCCCCTCGCCAGACATGTCTCTCTCTCTCTCTCTCTCTCTCTCTCTCTCTCTCTCTCTCTCCTTCGACGGGTAATCTGTACGTGACAGGTGGGGACCATCCGCGGCCATCCTCAGCTGTCTCCGTCTGTCCCAAGAGTGCTCCTGCTGGTTTCAGGTTCCCAGGTGCTCCTCTCTCTCTCTCTCTCTCTCTCTCTCTCTCTCTCTCTCTCTCTGATTTGGAGAAGGATTAGCGAATCTGTTTTTGGGAGATGGGGTGTGTGTGTGTGTGTGTGTGTGTGTGTTTAGGGAGGGTATTTGAAGGAGGGTGGGTTAGGAAGATTAGGGGTCCACTTCTGGAGGAAAGAAGTATGCGTGTGCGTGTGTTTGCGCGTGTATGTGTGTGCGTGTGTGTAGGGAGGGTGGGTTAGGGAGAGTAGGGGTCCAGGTTTTTATGTGCGGGTGGGGTTGATTGGCGAAAA
>NC_089755.1:36720120-36727620 GCF_040412425.1 Macrobrachium rosenbergii
TATATAGTGAAGTACACACACACACACGCACACACACACACACACACACACACACACACACACACACACACACATATATATATATATATATATATATATATATATATATATATATATATATACATACATATACATACTGTATATGTGTGTGTTTAGACTATATCCATACTTATATGCTTACATTTATAACAAAAATCATATATATATATATATATATATATATATATATATATATATATATATATATATATATATTTATATATATATATATATATATGTATATATATATACATATACATATATATATAGTATATATATGTGTGAGAGTGTGTGTGTGTTCGAAATGTACATTATCGTTCGTCCATGTACGCATAAATGCACTGATACACACAGACAACAAAAACGCAAAATGATCAAAGAGGTTAAGTACAAAAGTAATCGCTCCTTTGAAATCTATTAAAACAAGTTTCATCGTCGAGCATTGCTTTTTGTCAAACCATGCAGGAATAACCAAGTCTATTACAGTCAGCACTACTACTTCTGCTTAAACTCTGGGTACGTCTCGAAAGATGTATGGACGTTAATTGCAAATTCACTAAACGCAAGAGCTGTGGAGGGAACTGATTGATTGATTGATTTGCATTAAACAGGTGTCACAAGGATGTACATTTTGGCAAGGGGATTTGTACCTTACATGTTTGGCGTTGTTGGCTTTGGGGTTCATTGCAATTCTAACTGTAGTGCTGGGAACGTGTTTAATCTGATAGTTGCTGCTGAGGAGAGAGAGAGAGAGAGAGAGAGAGAGAGAGAGAGAGAGAGAGAGAGAGAGAGAGAGAGAGAGAACTTGCAAATCCATAAGCGAGAGAGAGAGAGAGAGAGAAGAGAGATGAGAGAGAACTCCTGCAAATCCATAAGCTAGAGAGAGAGAGAGAGAGAGAGAGAGAGAGAGAGAGAGAATAATCACTTACCCATACCTACCCTAGGCCAGAAGGAATAAAGAAAAACGAATGAGGACGGAGAAAGAGTGTGGCCTAGCCCTGGAGGAAGAATGGGAGAGCCCATGAATCGCCTCATTCATTCTCCTCATCCAGATGACTGACATGTTTACGATCACTTAATGACGTCAAATAGAGTGGGTGGTTTGCTAAAGACCTTCCTTAGTAGCTTTGTACTGATGGTCAGAGGCGGCAATGAACGGTGTAAAGAAGTGATAGCTATGATAGTTCCTGTCTCTCATGCCTCTAATAATAATAATAATAATAATAATAATAATAATAATAATAATAATAACACAATAATGATACCAATAATACATATAAATATTAAGGAATTGAAAACTCCCACAATAATATTAACAAGACTGGCTCACCCATCACTGATAATAATAATAATAATAATAATAATAATAATAATAATAATAATAATAATAATAATAACACAATAATGATACCAATAATACATATAAATATTAAGGAATTGAAAACTCACACAATAATATTAACAAGACTGGTTCACCCATCACTGATAATAATAATAATAATAATAATAATAATAATAATAATAATAATAATAATAATAATAATAATAATAATAACACAATATTGATACCAATAATACATATAAATATTAAGAAATTGAAAACTCCCACAATAATATTAACAAGACTGGTTCACCCATCACTGATAATAATAATAATAATAATAATAATAATAATAATAATAATAATAATAATAATAATAATAATAATAAGGAATTAAAAACTCCCACAATAATATTAACAAGACTGGTTCACTCATCACTGATAATAATAATAATAATAATAATAATAATAATAATAATTATTATTATTATTATTATTATTATTATTATTATTATTATTATTATTATTATTATTATTATTATTAACATCCATACATCTTTCGAAATGTACCCAGAGTGTAAGCAGAAGTGATTATGTTGACAGTAATAGACTTGGTTATTTCCTGCACGGTTTGACAAAAAGCAACATTCGACAATGAAACTTGTTTATTAGATTTCAAAGGGGCCATTAATTTTGTACTGAGCCTCTTTGATCATTTTGATGTTTTTGTGTTTATGTGTGTCAGTGTATTTATGCGTACATGGACGATAATGTACATTTCAAGTACACACGCACACACACACATTATTATTATTAGTGATGAGTGAAACAGACGCATTAATATTACTGTGAGCTTTTTTAATTTCTTACTACTTATGTAGTAATCTTTAGCAAGATATTTCACTGATATTTTTATCAGTTGGATGACAAGAACTCAACATACTACGTATTTGAAAGTAAATGATTTTCAGTCATTGGCTCTTAATTAATTGTTAGAATGAACTAATTATACCTGAGCTAGTATCAAGACTGTATATATCCTTAATATAAGCTATTATAAATTATCAGAATACAAAACGATGATTTCTTAACGTGAAGAAACTTCAAGCTTGCAAAAGCACTTGGAGTACGATTAATTATTAATTTTTATTTATTTTTTGTGGTAACATTAGAATGCAGCAAGATATTAGTTTGGAATAATAATAATAATAATAATAATAATAATAATAATAATAATAATAACGAGGCAGGATGCAACCTGGAACCCCACACTATAAAAACCACCCAGTCGAATAGGATGATTGTGATAGACAAAAAAAAAAAAATAATAATAACAATAATAGTAATAATAATAATATAATCCATTTATAATGTTCATGTTCCTTTGAAAATAATGATACTTTTACTGATCGACCCTTTGTTGTTCCACTGCAATTCTATTTCAGGCAACAGAGCTCTAACAAAAGAACGGTAGGATGCATTACGGTCAGAAAAAAAATTTTATGTGAAGCTTTTTCTGATGCTTCTACTGAAATGGAATTAACCGTGTCTTGTTTTTCTAGTACAATAAAAGTTATAAATAAGCATTAAGGACTCGAAAAAAAAACTAAAGCGCCAAGCATTCAGAAAAAAAAACAGACATACTTGTCGAACTTACAAAAGGTGTCTCAAAAAAAAAAAAAAAAAAAAACGTACTCTGTCGAGTCTTCTGTACGAAAACAGAAACCTTTATAAATCTTCGACGGCTGTTAGATCGTGCAACCTGTTTTTATTACCATACAAAAAGAGGAAAGGGGGGTGGGGAGGGGGGGGGACGGGGCAGGGGCAGACTGCTCAGGCTTCGCAGGGACGAAATGATCCCATAGAAAAAGAGTACTCTGTCCTGTTCACCTGTCTCAGGTAGAATGGAACTCTAGTTTCTCACCTGTGCTAATCTAATGCTCTTTCTTTCCTAAGTTTACGAGAAATTAATTCTAATTTGAAGTGACTTCAAAAGGGACCAGTTTTAGCTTTCTGTAAAAGAAAACTATTGTGCCGGCTTTGTCTGTCCGTCCGCACTTTTTCTGTCCGCCCTCAGATCTTAAAAACCACTAAGGCTAGAGGGCTGCAAATTAGTATGTTGATTATCCACCCTCCAATCATCAAACATCCAAATTGCAGCCCTCTAGCCTCAGTAATTTTTTTATTTCATTCAAGATTAAAGTTAGCCATAATCGTGCGTCTGGCAACGATACAGGCTAGGCCACCACCGTGCCGTGGTTAAAGTTTCATGGGCCGCGGCTCATACAGCATTATACCGAGACCACCGAAAGATTGATTTTCGGTGGCCTTGATTATACGATGTGCAGAAAACTCGATTGCGGCGAAGAAACTACGGCGCCATGTTTTTACTTGTTTTGTCTGATATCTCATTTATTTATGCTGATATTTATTCTCCTGTTCGTTTGGGTTATTTATTTATTAGTCAATCTTTCTATTTTGTTTTTCACTTTTTTCCATGGTTTATGTTTGGTAAAGTTTTTCAATTAGCTTTAGTTTTTTCAAGGTATCCGTTTCTGTGGAAGTTTTTTGGCCAATTAATAGTCTAACTCTTATTTAATATGAACCTCTGAAGAATTTTTAATAATTATATAAAACAATCACTTGTTTCAAGTGCATAACCTCTCGCTCACCTTTCTCGTAGAGAAAGTTTCCATCTGCTTGCAAGCAGCGAAGTCTACCCTCTATCCTTTCGTATTCCTTTATTTCCACTCACAGGTCTCTTTCTCTTGACTCCTATCCCTTCCTTTTTAATTTTAGCTTTCCTTTGTTCCCCACCCTACCAAAGCCCCCTCTCCCCAGCTCCCAGCCCTGCCCCCTCCACGAAAAAATAATTCATTGCTTTTAGAATGTGTCGAGATGCTTTCACCCACCTCAGTCTAATAGCTTCTTGTCAATTGTCTCAGGTCAATAGCTTGTCGTTCATACCTTCTCTCTCACCTGTCTCAGGTTATTATTTCCCAGCTCCCGTCCCCCCCTCACCTGTCTCTGATTAATAGACTCCTCGCCGGTCTCATTTGAATAGCCCCTCGCTCACGCATCACAGGTTAATATACTCCACTCACCTGTTTTAGGTCAACAGCTTCCGGCTCAATGTGTCTTAGGTCAGCAGCCTCTCGATTACTTGTCTCAAAGTAAAGAGCTTCTGTTAATTCAAGGAATGCGCCCGGTGCAATGGATAATAATGACGCCTATCTTACGAGTCCACATACCTGCAGCAGGTGGGAATTAAACACGGATGAGGAATTCTGGGTATTCACCTGGTGTGGAGGAAGAAGGGGGAGGGGGAATGGGGTACTATTACGCTGAACACAGAGGGACGGAGCATGAAAGCCAGATGGAGAGAGAGAGAGAGAGAGAGAGAGAGAGAGAGAGAGAGAGAGAGAGAGAGAGAGAGGGGGTGGCGACAGTCTTGCCTTGTGACAGTGAGCAAGAAAAATGAAAACTGCTCTTTGTTCCACAATAAAGACATGATGAGAGAGAGAGAGAGAGAGAGAGAGAGAGAGAGAGAGAGAGAGAGGGGAATTGGAAAACTTCTGTCAGGTACAAAATGGGAAAAGGTAATGATATATAATATATATATATATATATATATATATATATATATATATATATATATATATATATATATATATATATATATATATATATATATATATATTATAAATGTTAGCAAGTACAGAGAGAGAGAGATAAGGTGAAAAACACGTAGGAACCATCGTCTTTGTACAATTGACAATCAAATGAATAAAAAGGATAAAACCCATTGTAGCCCTTTGTTCCACAAAGAAAAAAAAACAGCATCGAAGGAAGGAAATACGAGAAAAACAAGTTTCTGTCGCCCAGCAGAGTGAAAGTGAAATTCCAATATGGGTCCCACCGTTTCCAAGAAAATCAGAGCGATAGATTTATCTCTTTCTCTCGTTGAAATATTCCTGAAGGCTGTTTTTACCCGAGGCTCTTTTATTCATATATGTTTTTTTTTTTATTTTGTCTCTGTTAACTTTCTCTCTGTTTCTTATTTTCTTGGTTCTGCCCTTTCCCTTTTTCCATTTTTTTTAATCATTTGGTCCCGTAGTTTCTCATAATTCACTGTGTTGCATTGTTGCAACATCCGGCCTCAAAGGTATGTCAAGGTTCAATATATATATATATATATATATATATATATATATATATATATATATATATATATATATATATATATATATATATATATATATATATATATATATATTACATACACACATATATATAAACTATATATGCATAGGTATATATATATATATATATATATATATATATATATATATATATATATATATATATATATATATATATCAAGTTTATGTGGTCCATAAAACATTGAACAATGGAAAACCTACATATTTGCACTGTTCCTAGATAACCCTTTAATGGAAAGATCTACCTATGTATAGTGTAAATTATGTAGTGACATAGACGTATGTTGAGATGACCTTTAAAAAAAAAGTTAATTGGGTCAGAAAAATCTTACTTCAAAAGCAAAACCAGTAATTGTCATATTCATCGAGAGAGAAAAAGTCATTACTGTTATGTTTTACCTTTGGCTAGTTGCCCTAGTTCTTTGCGGGATAATTTCTTTTCTTTTTTATTTGCCACATTTTTTGATTCCTGAATATTAGTAATTGATATTTTTCATGAAGCAAAGGGCTAAAGTGGGTTTCATCTATTTGGTTGATTTAACTGTCAATTGTACAAAGACAGAGTGATTACCACGTGGTTTCCACCTTACTTTCTCTCTCTCTCCTTCTCTCCTTCTCTATGTATACGAATGTGCATACATACATACAAGTACGTACACACGCACACGCATATATATATACAGTATATATATATATATATATATATATATATATATATATATATATATATATATATACATATATATATATATATATATATATATATAAAAATGGGAAAAAGCACGTTAAAAAAAATATTTTTTTCTTTCCTTATTTCCATTTTCCTTGTTCGTACATGACAGAGAATCCAATGTCAGCGTCTCTCTCTCTCTCTCTCTCTCTCTCTCTCTCTCTCTCTCTCTCTCTCTCTTCGCGAAAACAGTTTCGTTTATGTTTTTAAATCAAGAAAACTCGAAAGCGCAAGCTAAGCCATATTAGTAAAATAAAAAATATGAAATAATTCTCAGATTTCCGTCAGGCCGTTCGTTAAAAATGAAAAATTATAGTGACAAATAAAACATGCCACATATTGAGAAATTCTGACATTCAGTTGAGAAAGAACGTACAGGAGAGAGCAAAAATAAAACTGATAGATATATAAAGATAAATATTGCAATAGACTCAAATAAATTTCATTGTTAGCAGACATTTTCATTATTTCTGGCTATGTTTGCTTTCCACTTTGCAGATCATTTATAAGTTTGCAGCTCTGGGCAAATACAGACTCCAATATCTTTAGACTATTGAAACTATTCATACATTCCTACACTCAGGCAATGCGGAAAGCTAGCTTGCCTTCACACGGGGGAAATTACTTTAAATTTAATTTGCTTCAGAATATGTCTAAATGTAAAGGGTATGTGACCAAGTAACAGCATTAATTGTCTTTAAATTGTTTTTATTTTGTCTTCAGGTTTTGCATGAGACTCATAGCGTTAACTGTAATAAGACTTTACACGCTTTCTACGCAATAATTTGCCATCAAATCTATGTTACTATTTGCAGATTTGAATGTCTACAGATTATACCGGCTATAAATTGTCTTCAGGCTATGTGGGCTACCCACAGACTAAATTTTCAACAGACTGTACACTCGCAGACATATTCCTTCATACACATGTCTACACACACTACAATTATCCAGACAGTAACTCAACTTAGAGTCGCACGCATGGGATCAGCTCTATTTATGAGTTGGACCGGGATTACGAACTTCTAAAGTAAGAGAAGGCCATTTATACATCAACAAATTTCTCACTAATTGTTTCTCTCTCTCTCTTCTCTCTCTTCTCTCTCTCTCTCTCTCTCTCTCTCTCTCTCATCTTGGCATAAGTTCTTTGAATATCAGAGACAAGAACTGTTCGTTGTTCTGAAATA
>NC_089755.1:36730120-36737620 GCF_040412425.1 Macrobrachium rosenbergii
AAAAATCTCTTCAAAATAATACTTCTTTATATGTGATAACTTTACGATAAGCGTACCTGCAAATGGTGACTGTATATATATATATATATATATATATATATATATATATATATACATATACACACACATACACACACGGTTCAAAATAGGTAAAGTTGAAAAATGAAGGCTTAAAGGAATGGTAAAACAAGTAACCTGACCAACTGTGATTTTTGTAGTCAATGTTAATAACTGACTGCCATAAACTTTGGCACCTTCATTTAATGTTGGAGTAAGAATAACAAACATAGAAGCTCCTCAAGACAATATAAGAATAAATAAACATTCAGTGCAGCAGTTTCTCACTGTGAGAAATCAATGAATTCATTTTTCTCTTGTAATACTCCTAGGTGTTTGTCTGAAGCTCTCTGTATTTTTATCCCTTTAACTGATTATATCGTTGTCTGTTCTTTTCTTGCCTTAGTGCTTTGTTCCTTAGCTAATTTTTGTTTCAATCTGCCACAAAAGCAAATCAATATTCTGCCTTAGGATTTTGCCTTTATTATGCATCGATTGTTTAATTCTATTAGAGGTAAATGTCGGTTTAGGATGTTTTGATATAATCAGACATACCGACAAGTATAAATTCACTGTGTGACATATACTTATCACATGCCATCTACGACTGTATACATTCACTTAAGCTGCAGTACATAAGCACACGCACAGACACAACACACACATATATGAAAAAAATATATAAATATATATATATATATATATATATATTTATTATTTATTAATCGATCTAGCTTATCTATATATATATATATATATATATATATATATATATATATATATATATATATATAGTAAAATAACACGGATACGCCAGAAAAACCGTGAAGACTATTACCCTGTTTCTCTTAGCTTTATCACTGACTATTTCGCTACTGTTTTTATTTTTCTTTGTTGTAGTCTTGACGGATGCCCAACTTCTTTGGCAAAGACTACGAAATGCTGATGAGTAAATGTTATAATTAGAGGAGCCTATTTGAGCAAATGAACTTATACAAATCTACACTTTTCATGAAATATATATATATATATATATATATATATATATATATATATATATATATATATATATATATATATATAAATATATATATATATATATATATATATATATATATATATATATATGTGTGTGTGTGTGTGTGTGTGTGTATAAAATGTAATATGTGTTTACACACACATATATATATACACTATATATGTTTGCCATGTATGTATTATTTGTTTTGAAACTTTCACTACACAACGAATACGTGGATTGATACAGAAATTAAAACAAACACAAACACACACACACACATATATATTATATAAATATACACATATATATACGTATTTGTTTTGAAACTTTGACTACATAACGAATACATGGATTTATACGGACATTAAAAGTTTCAGCACCGCAACTCTGGGCTAAGAAAATATAATCGTAAAAGTAAAATTATATGAATTATATTTTGATAAAAACCCGAATACTAGAACCGTAGTGACATGCATAAAAAAAAATATGAGATTGAAATGTACTAGTAAAAACTGCAGAACTAAAACACGCATCACTAAACATTAATCTAAGGTAATGGCTTTGAAATCTATCTGTAGAAATTTGCAAACTCAGCCGAGATGAAACTAAAGCAAGTGAATCGCCTACACATACAATGTAAGTATAATGAAGCATTCAAGAGGTGTTTAAAGCAGGTGATTTTTATCTGTTCATCACCTTGGCATTATTCCTGACACCTTAAATCGACTCCCAAATGTAAGTATGTTTAAATATTGCGCCAAGATATCACCTCTCCAGACTCCCAGCTATGGGCTAATGGAGACGATATGAATCTTGCGCAATTTATGTCATGTATTCGTCTTCGCTACATGAATTTATGAACTGTCGTGAATGTTAGAATTTATATTTGGAATTTATGCAGTGCTTCTGAATACGTGAAATGGGGCGTTGGCCAAGGAAATGGGACTATAGAAAGCTCACGATAAAATCAGTAGGCAGGCCATTTTTCTTCGTTTTCATTTGCGTTTATTTATTTGCTGAGGATGGCAGAAGAAGGGAAGATTGTTGAGAAAATTAAATGTCTCTTTTTCTCCGCTGGATGTAGAGCTTGTACTTGAAAATGCAGATAGGTCAGGGCCTACTTTTCGTTGTGAGAGTGGTCTGCATATGAGTGTGTATATATGTGTTGTGCAGTAGAGAGATGGTCCTGGAGAGAGAGAGAGAGAGAGAGAGAAGAGAGAGAGAGAGAGACCGAGAGAGCAAGGAGAGACTCTTCTCAATGAAACCGGGAGAGGCATATATGTCTCTCATAATATATATATATATATATATATATATATATATATATAGAGAGAAGAGAAAAGAGAGTTATATATATATATATATATATATATATATATATATATATAGTATATATATATATATATATATATATATATATATATATACAAACACACACACACACATCTCCTGGTGACGTGTGAGAAATTCTGTCTGTCTGTTTTGTCTGTCTGTCTTCTCTCTCGATCTATATATATATACATATATATGTATTCAGATAGAGGTAATTTTCTCTTCTTCAGTAACTTTGTCTCTGTCTCTGTCTGTCCTTCAGCCTGTCACTCCTCTCTCTCTCTCTTCTCTCTCGATAAATAAATATATATATATATATATATATATATATATATATATATATATATATATATATATATATCTCTCTCCCTGAAGAGAAGAAAAGAGAGGGAGAGAGAATTTCTCACACGTCACCAGGAAACAACACACTTTCGCACACGATACAAAAAAATAACAAAAAGACCGGAAACAACGAAAAACCTTACAAGAGCAAACCTCGAATACCGAAGATGCCCGAATTAATTAAAGCAGGAGTCACCGGAACCCGTGAATCAATCTGCGCCCAGAGCGAAAACAAGAGGAAAATTATATATATAAAAGAGACTGAATGAAATTCTTAGGAGCAGATTTCAAGGTAATTAAAGAAATTCTTTGTCTGAGGTCACACGCGCGCGCGAGTGTCCTGGCCTAGATACCGAGCGGAAAGATGGCACAGGTGGGGCGGGAGCGAATCCCACAGGTGGGCTGCAGATTTTGCGTTTGCAACAAAAGACGTTCGGGAAAATTAAGAATGGAGACGAGAAAACAGTAAATGAGAAGGGGGTGGGGGTAGGGCGGAAATGAGGTCGTCGTTGGGGGAAATCGTAAAATGTAGAAATGAAAAGGACAGAATTAATAAAAAGAAATGTGTCATATCATAAAGTTCTAACAGAAGAACTCAGAGAGAATTGCAAAATTACTTGAATTGAGTTTCTTGATAAAATTAGTCATATGATAAAGTCCTAAGAGGAGAATTCAGAGAGAATTGTAAAAATTACTTGAAAAAAATTTCTTATTGAAAATACAAGAAAATATGATAGAAATAAGTTTGCAGTCTAAGGTTTCGAAAAATAGTTAAAAGATGAGCCAGAAAAGAAAACACAACACACATACACACACACACACACACACACACACACACACACACATATATATATATATATATATATATATATATATATATATATATATATATCTTGTTTTTGTTTTTGTCTTTGCTATTTTACTTCTATCAAAGCTGCATCAACACTGAAAGTTGAGAAAAATGAAAAATAAGCAATGAAAACAGTAGATCAGGATTATCGTTGACGTAAGAACATGAATTATTATTTTAGATGACGCCAGATCAGTCGGCAAGTCTATTACCTGTGTCCTGAGAAAACAAGATAGAGTATTTTCATTGTATGAACTGGAATGTATTTAATAAAAGCTAAAAATTTCATTTAAAGGAACTAACTTATATATATATATATATATATATATATATATATATATATATATATATATATATATATATACATATATATATATATATATATATATGTATATATATATATATATATATATATATATATATATATATATATGTATATATATAATATAAGTATATATATATATATATATATATATATATATATATATATATATATATATATATGTATATATACATATATATATATATATATATATGCATATGCTGATAAAAATACATGATTTCTTGAAAGGTTTTAACTCCATCATTGAATAGACCTGAATTTTTCGTGAAATGGGCATTGTAATGCATTAAATGGGGCAACATATTTTCGTGGAAAATACTTATTGCATTACAGCAGGAAGTGAATGAACTTCGCGGAAGACAATTTAGATCTGCTTGTCAGGGAACCACCTTCTTCTTCTTTGCATTTCGAGCAAAAACTAAATACATAAATAAAAAAAACTTGTCAAAGGAAAGTTTCATTAAACAGATCAAATTAAAATGTACTAAAAAAAAGTTGAATTCACGGGAAAGATCTGAAAGCATTTCATGGAACGAAGATATTTCAAAAGCAACATGATTCATGAAAAAGACTTAAATAGACCTCATGAAAACCAGACAAAAGTAATCAAGTGTTGTGATTCATTACGTTTGAAATAATGTAAATAATATTTACAGCAATTGCATATTTTGCATGTCCCTATTCTATCGTGGGAAATTTCTGCATTCTAAAAAATACACTGAATTCACAGAACAGTGAATAATTCAAAGCTCATTTATTTATGGCTGGGTGTATAAACTGAGTCATGAAACAAATCATTGAAACAAGAGGTTACTGAGTATAGAAATTAATAAAAAAGGTAAATAAAAGGCTAATGCAAAAATGGATAAATTCACAAATAATTAAGAGGGGAAATAGAAAATAATAAGAGAATGAGTAAACGGAAGAAAATATATATAAACAGAAAAGTGGAAAGTATAGTAGGAACGAGAGAAAACTTCACCAATGGAAAAGAGTGAGCTTGCTATTAGAAGGGTAGTCAGTTTTATATATATATATATATATATATACATATATACATATATACAGATATATATATATATATATATATATATATATATATATCTATATATATATATATATACAAGAAAAAAATACATTTGCACAGTCATGCAACTAGTGGGCTATTACATGATGACTAAAATATTTTCTAATGGAAATTAAGATAACTAAAAAGTTCATTTTTACTCTTCGTTCATTTCATAATGAACCTAATTCTAACATGTTTTAATGACAGAATCTGTTCCAAAAATCACTGCACTAAAATTGTCCTTGGCAAAAATAAAATAAAATAAAAATAAAACTAGAGCATTGTTTCAAAACCTTCGGTGCTAAACTTTGCCTCTGTCAGAAACCAGTGTTTGTGTTTCCAAAAACTCGAGTAACAAACTATTTTCTGTATATTTCAGAACCAACGTTTGTGTTTCCAAAAACTCGAATAACAAAATATTTTCTGTATTTCAGAAACTACCATTTGTGTTTCTATTAACTCAAGTAACAAACATTATTTTATGTTAGAATCCACTATTTGTGTTGCTAAAAACTCCAGTATTAAATTATTATCTTTTCAGACACTACAGTTATAAGCACTTCCTCTCTTAGGAAATAAAATTTGCTTTAAAAGACACCCCAAAATTAACCCTTTACTTTATCTGGAAACACCATTAAATTTCGAAAAAACATCTGCATCTCGAACATTTGCTCTCTCAAAAACCACCATCTGTATTTCAAAAAACTCCCCTTATAATTTTTATTTTTCACGTCAACAAACACCAGTTGCTTAAAACACTGCAAACAAACAGAGAGATGAACGAAGGAGCGATTATAATTTTCCATTTCTTATAATTTTCCATTTCTTATCATTTTCCATTTCTTAAAGACGAGAAAAAAAATTTTTTCTCCAACTGTCATTAAACTCATTTAGTTAAGCATTATACGAAATCAAAGAAAAAGGGCAAATCTGAACCTAATATTTATTTCTTTAATCCCAGTCTTCTACTTATCAGCGTGGGTTGAAAACTCGCCACAGAAGGATTAGACTTCAAGACTCTCAAGGGAAAGCGTGTCTAAAAATGTTAGCAAGCAGAGTAATTAAGAGATCGTGGCTGCCATAATGAAACAAAAAGTAACTGGTGATTGTGACTAGTGGATTAATTATTTAAATATTAAATAATAAAGAGACACAGAAATGAAGAAAATAAGTAAACGAATTTCAAGAAGGATAAAAGGACATTTTGATCTGGGAAGGGATGAGAAAATGGAAAGGTTTAGAAAGTAGCAAAGTAAGAATTGAATGTATATATATATATATATATATATATATATATATATATATATATATATATATATATATATATATATACTAATATAATTATAACATACAAGTATATATTTCTGAAATGTAAAAAAACTGTATTTTTAGCAGAATTCACATTTTTCAAGCTGATTTGTCTCTTTGAACCAGCTTCGCATTATCATAAATGCGAATAAAAAGTCAACACCTGATAGGAAGTTTTAAATGAGTGTTTACGGTAAATGGAAATCTTCCTTGAATTTGAAAAATCAGCTGTGCTGAATGTGAGCTACATGCATTAGACTGAAATAAATAAATAAAAAAAATTCAAGGGATTAGATGCTAATCTGGCCAAAGCTTTTCCACGTACCGTGATCAGAGAGAGAGAGAGAGAGAGAGAGAGAGAGAGAGAGAGAGAGAGAGAGAGAGAGAGAGAGAGAGTCAGGATGCAACCATAGCGTGTATTCAAAGAATTGCAAACGTTTGAAGATATGTAGGTCTAAAAAGGAGAGAGAGAGAGAGAGAGAGAGAGAGAGAGAGAGAGAGAGAGAGAGAGAGAGAGAGAGAGCGAGCAACAAATATTTACTTGATTTCTTGAAAAATAATTATTTTTAGAATACTGAGGTATTTATACCAGCGCAACAATGGGAAATTATTTATATATATTTATTTGGCCCCTTTAGACTGGGCGTTCGGAGCACTGGTTTTGGTAGGGAGGGGGGGGTCGGGGGGTTGGGAGGATCGGAGTAAAGGAGATAGAAGGGAACGAGAGGAGGAGAGCCTGTGAAAGTAAGCCCTGGGCAATTTCTAAGATAGAAGTTGGGATTCTTGGAAAACTACCTCGTTCAGATGCCTGTTACAGAAATAGATTACACGAAACAAAGTAATTAGAAATAAATAAATGCCCTAGAAGCAACCAATAAAAATAACAGCAACTAAATTAACATACAGTTTGGACAATTAGACCAACGACTTACATTAAACAGACAAACAGAAAATCTCAACAGCCAAACCAATAAATAATTAAAAACGAATAAAACAAGCAAGTTTAACGAAAACCAAATCTCATTTCATACAAAACCAGTAAAAAATGCGCCGAAGTTTCTTGGGCGCAATCGAGTTTTCTGTACAGCCGCTACAGCGTATAATCAAGGCCGCCGAAAATATATCTCGGTATAATGCTGTATGAGCCGCGGCCCATGAAACTTTAACCACGGTCCGGT
>NC_089755.1:36742620-36745120 GCF_040412425.1 Macrobrachium rosenbergii
TCACAGAGCAGCACATTTATGATGCACGAAAGCAATAAATTATCCCTGAAAGTCGATCGAGTACTTATATTTCTTTGCGTTTCACCATATTTCATTTTAAATCATATAAAAATCAGGATGTATAAAACATCATTGCAAAATGCCGACTGGGAATTCACATCCAGAGTAAAACATTTCTTTATATTTCATTAAGTTTCATAATTTTTCATCATATTGCATATCCTTTAGAATCTAGAATAATACTTTTTCGAGACTGGCATTAACTTCGAAAAGTGCTTAATAATTCCACCTGCTATAATTCAATTTGATTTATCGTTATGAAGACACTTCATTCTGTTTCATTATGTTTCATCTTTTTTCGTTATATATCAACACAAGGGAAGTTCGGAAGCAAAATTCGCAACGAAAAAAAGAGGAAAAAGGGCGCAGTGCAGGGATTATAGTCATAAACAACGGAATTATAAAGGCGTCAATATCAAAGAAATTATGAAGGTTTAAAGGTGAAGCCTTAGTCTTTGACAATGGGGCTATCATCAGTTGTAGCATAAAGTCAAGCACCTTATATGAATATATATATATATATATATATATATATATATATATATATATATATATATATATATATATATAATATATATATGTATGCTATATATATATATGTATACATACATATATATATATATATATATATATATATATATATATATATATAAGTATATATATATATATATATATAAATATAAGATAAATCAACACAGAATCACGTGTGGGATCGAAAATAAATTTGTGATTTCAAGTGCTTCAGTCATGCAGCGCTCCTTGCCGTTTCAAATGAAAGACCTAGATTCGATCCAGTGATGTGATCAGAAATTCATATATAGCTTATATACACACATATGTATGCATATACATATACAGGCTATACTGTGTGTAAATAATAAAAATATATATATATATATATATATATATATATATATATATATATATATATATCATAAAATGGAAGTGGAACAATGATCAATGCTACATTCACTTTTAACTTTACTAATTTATCAATGAACCCCATTTATATTTTTTTCAAGTTTCCTTGGATCATGGAATATTGTCAGGATGAGTTACTGTTGTTACATGCCCTTTTACTGGGTCGCAGCCCACCACAGTTAACCAATCATCAAGAAATTACTTACGGCTGAAAAGAAATTTTTCAGCCTGGAATCGAACTCCAGTTTCTCGTTGATGAAGTGAAAGATTTGCAGTTCTTCCACAGCTACTTATATTGACAATGATGACAGTAATAACTATATAAGTTGTTATTGTAATTACTTTCAGCAATAGCTGTAAAGCAGCACAAATATAGTGAGCAATGTCTCCTTTTGGTATATTTACTTATATGAATCTATACATTACAAAGTCAAAGTATCACAAAATTCTCTGTTGACCAGATAAACAGCTTGTAAGTAAGAGATTACTTTGAAGGATGTCAAAACACATTATGTGCAGATGTAAGGCTGTAAATAGATGAGAGATAGGAATCTGCAGACAAAAAGTACCAGACAGATCCAAGGAATTATAAGAGATGTAGTTTGATCAAGATGTTTTAAATGCCAAGACGGATCAGAGTTACGAAGGTGTGCACACCAGAAATGCTGAAGTGTAGACAGGTCATACTTGTGAAAGTGTAGAAAAATCAGTGTGGCAAAGGTGTAAATAGATCAGAGATGTAAATGTGTAGATAAATAAGAGATGTAAATGTGTAGATCAATAAGAGATGTAATAATATAGATAAATCAGAGATAAAAAGTTTTGATAAATCTGAGATGGAAAAATGTTGCTAGATTAGGGATAAAAAAATGTATGGATACGTCAGAGTGTCGCATATAAATATGACAAGGAGAAGATAATGCTAATCTTATTAAAAAAAGACAGTTCTAAGTAGAACCAGCGACATATTGCAAACAAATAAGCATAAAAGACAGCAAGAAAAATTCAGTTTTCTAACACTCCATTACATTAATAAAAAAAGCCCCTTCTCTAACAATCCATTACATTAATAAAAAAAATTCCTTCTAATGCTTACTTTACAATAAAAAAGTCCTCTCTAATCCACTACCATACTAATAAAAGTCCCTTATCTAATAATCCCTACATTAAAAATTCTCTTCCTTACTCTTTCTGGTCATTACATTTTAAAAAAAATTTCTAACAAATCCACGCCGTGCTTTAATAAAAAAAGTCCTTCTAACGTGATCCACTACACCAATAAAAAGTCCTTCTCTAACAATCCATTACATTAATAAAAAGTCCCTTCTCTAACAATCCATTACATTAATAGAAAAGTCCCTTTTCTAACAATCCACTACATTAATAAAAAAAGTCCCTTCTCTAACAATCCATTACGTTAATAAAAAAAGTCCCTTTTCTAACAATCCACTACATTAATAAAAAAAAGTCCCTTTTCTAACAATTCACTAGGCTACATTAATAAAAAAAAAAAGTCCCT
>NC_089755.1:36747620-36752620 GCF_040412425.1 Macrobrachium rosenbergii
ATTAACACAATAAACCGTATGATATTTCGTCTGACAATGCTTCAGTCCTAATCTTTTTGAATACTGGCAGTGCGTAGGATAGAAGAAGTATTTATAGTGAATAAGCTGAGGTGGAACAGATTTTTGTAGGATTACAAATGATGGTTATCCTGTGAAGGAAGGGGTCAATCCTTCGTCGGTTTAGGTCCTCGTTAGCTCCCACCTCCATGGTCTGTTTTGATGATGGGTCTTAAAATTAACTGGTTCGTAAAATCAGATTTCCAGAGCTCTCTTGACAAGGTCATAATGTCAGCCTGACTGATGATGGCGGATTATATAATCTTTATTCTGCACACGTAGTTACTTTTGAGAATAGCTTGGCCTCACTAAATTCTACTGTGATTAGTGATCCTATTATGATTGAACACTTCCGAGCTCTCTGAATCACAGCTTACTGACTAATTAGAATAGAATATAGGATTTGATCCGACATTTAGCGCCGGGACCTATGAGGTCATTCAAATAGAAAAATTGACGGTAAGAAGGTTTGAAAGTGTAACAGGAGGGAAAATCTCGCAGTTGCACAATGAAACAATAAGTGTGTGTGTGTGTGTGTGTGTGTGTGTGTGTGTGTGTGTGTGTGTGTGTGTGTGTATCAGGAGAGTTGGGTGAGAGGGTGAGGAAGTCAGTGAAGAGAGAGAATATGAGACGGAGGTGGTACTGGCAAAAGGAATGGAAGAGGTTGCAGCCAGGGGCCGAAAAGCCACTGCAAGGACCGTTAAAGTAGTGCCTACAGTGCACCACCTACGGAGACTGGGTATCAACCCAGTATGTATCCACCTATGTCAAAGTCCAGGTTAAACTCACGCTAAGTAAGGCAGACGGCCGCACGAAGATATCGTTTATTAATATAATTTGTCGACCACACAATACGGAAATGGGTGTATATAATACAGTACTTTGATTCCCAAGGGCCTAGTACTAAACATGACGTCCCAAGGAGCTTCCGCCGTGTTTAGTACTAGCACCTCGGTGTAGGTGACGCGTAAGGTGGATAGGCCTACATACCGGGTGAATATCCGGACACTAACTATTTATGCTTGATTAATCCTCGTGAGGTACATCAAACACCCAGTTCAAAGAGCTTGTCGTAACATAATTTGGAGTGAGGTCAGGCTGGTCAAGCTGTTCTTCAGAAGTATGGCGATGTAAAACAAATATTCTGGAATCTGCTATCCTCAGTTAGACAGAAAATGAGTTTAACTGGAGGACTCTGAAAGTCTGAACAAAGGATTGTGGAGTAACTCCACTAGAGTTGTTACTCCACACTTCTACGGTCCATTCAGCTGTTACTGACCCAAAGTCTAATGATCAGAACTGAAATAATGTGTGTGTGTAACATATTCTGTCATAACGTAACGCTTAAATACAAGTAAGAAAACTGCGCTACGAGCAATATGTAAGCAGCAACACGCACCAGCTGAAAGTAATTTTACAGTCTCCCATGAATTTATTATGGCCCATTCTTGAATTATTCTCGTTTTCTATGCAAGAAACCTTTACACTGCATACATTACCCTGGGATTGTCAGACTATTGGTCCCTGTAGATTTTATGCAACTAAATGGAAATAGGTATATTTGACTGGAGAGAGAGAGAGAGAGAGAGAGAGAGAGAGAGAGAGAGAGAGAGAGAGAGAGAGAGAGAGAGGGGGCGAATTCGATACCCTCATGAAGAGAGTTTCATTAACAACAGGAGACAAGCAGGAATGTAATGAAAAAACTAATTATATTTATATGCTCAGAGATCAACGTAGTTAAAATGTATATATGTACAAACACGCACAGACATACCTGAATACTGGTCAAGGCAGTAAGGTTATACAATTCCCTTTGAGTGTAAATGACTCCTAAGGTTAAAGAATCTCTCTCTCTCTCTCTCTCTCTCTCTCTCTCTCTATATATATATATATATATATATATATATATATATATATATTATATAATATATATATATATATATATATATATATATATATATATAATGTATATATGTACATACGTATATACATATAATTATACATACATATAATATATGTGTGTGTATGTCATTCAGTATACTTTTCTTTAAATAAAATTCTGTAAATATCTACTCTATTTCTGGCTTTTACTTATCACTCCGTACTAATATTGAGCTATGTAATTAAAAAGAGCAATTGTGTGCAAATATAGCAATTTTATTACGGTAATGCCAAGAGGAGGTGTAATGGGATTACTCAGTTCCAAACCCGATGAATTATTATGCAACACTCGACATGACCTTAAACATGATCTAAATACCTAACCAAACAGAGACCTGAAATGACATATCAGAGCAAGGAAGTCATGTCGGTTTTCTTTCATTCGGATCAAATGTCAAAAGGTGATAAAATTATGTTAACACCATTCCATACCATAACTTTAAAGGAGCAGAGTTCTTATGACATTATGTAACGCTTATACAAGCACGTTTGCAATAGAACATAATCCTCTTTATTTCAATGTGGAGGGATCAAGGTGGGTTTGCTGTCATAAGGGGTGACATGTAAAAAGGGAATTGTCCATACCATTCCAAGAGGAACTGGAAAACTTGGAATACTGTCGTCCGTTACGCAAGGCTCACTGACGCATCTATCTTATGCAATGCAGGAACTGCGATGGGTTCCCTGTCCTATGGATTGACGGGAAAAATTAATTGTCTACCGTTTCACATGTAACTTGAAATGGCATCCTACATTACGAAACTCGTAGCATTTTAATCACGCTGCAGTAGAAATGTCACAAACACATTTACTTGACCTCAGTCAACGACATGACATTTCTGTAGTACTTCCTTGGGTATCCTGTTGACTTGTTTTGAACCTGTTTGTAATAAGAAAGCGGCAAGTTCCAGACGGTTGTTTTAAAACATGTTTTACAACAGAGTGGAGGTGCCACTGACATATATCATATATGCAAGTACATGTAGTCACAGATACCCGCATACCCTCATGGGCTAGGTGCCCCTATCATGCCTCCACCTGTCGGGCAAAAGAATGTCAAAGGGATTCTATTCTTACGTGAAAACACTCCCGTCTAAAAAAAAAAAAGGTCAAGAAGAATGTTTCAAGAAGCACAAAATGAAGTTCCTTAACGTTTAAGTGACTTACGTGAATGAATGATTCTTAAGATATTAAGTTTATTTACATGTGTGATGCGGCGTAGGGTAGGATATAGTGTTACGTAGTTAGGAAGACCAAAAGATCAATATCCAAAGTTAGGTAACATCGATGAAATATACAAGGGGTAGGGGGGGTTGACCTTGAAACAGAAGTAAAGAGAAGTTTGAATCAAGAGCTGAGTGTGTTTAAATCTTTCAAAGCTAGGCAGAATTCCTGGATTCAGGAGAAAAACAATCTACCTGACAAAAAAAAAAAAAAAAATCTTTTGCTAGGGTGCAGGAATTGAAATCCGGCTAACTTTGAATTCAGGCAAGAAAAAAGCCATAATTTATGCTTCGATATGAGGCTCATTGCACATCATGAAACGTGATTATGAACAGCAATGGTACAAAAACACTGCGATTTTGGATCTAGGAGAGCCTGATATGAAGATTACGCAATGAGTAGACCAATATTCAGCCACGAATTGAGTACTTTCTTTTTAGAAGGAAGAGAGAGAGAGAGAGAGAGAGAGAGAGAGAGAGAGAGAGAGAGGATTTCGAGCATTCGAGGTACAATTAATCAGTTATAATGAGATTATGATACAGAGGTTTCGGTTGAAAAAAAGTTGCAGATAATGAACTGTTTAATACAAATGCAAAGCAATATATATATATTTCATCATCTTACCATATTCATGCTCTCTCTCTCTCTCTCTCTCTCTATATATATGTCTGTTGGTCACTGTGTATTAAAACAGTACTCCGTTCAAGCACGTCAATATTGGACGAGGAAACGCCTTTATACGTTTTGTACATTTTCCTCTTTCAAAGATTCATTCTCGAGTTCCAATGTCGAGATTCTAATACAATTACCATCACCTCATCCTGTCCCTCGATATGCTTTTGAAAGTGACGCCAGATGATTTACAATCGACCAATCAATCAATCAAAAAATCAATCACACGCTCTTGACGACCACGCATGTCATATTGTCCCTGCACGTCCTTGTAGCAAGGACAAGTTAATTTCCCTTTCGCTGTAGCTGACGAAGGGGGAAGATTCACTTTGTCACCTGACGCCATAAATAATAGCCATAACAGGAGAACGGGTGGGAAAAATGCAGTTATGAAATAAAGGGAAGAGATTTTGGATGTCTCTCTCGATTCATCACCTGGAGGTCGTCTGAAGACTCAATTCATCGTCACCTGTCCCTGGAATATCTCCCCCCCCCCGCCCCCTTTCCTGTCCAGGAACGGGCGTTTGAAATTTCCCATTTTCCATGCTGCACTGTCCTTTCAGATTTGCCCCTTCCCTCTCCCCTCCCCGGCCCACCCTCTATTTCTACCACGTGTGGCGGCTTGTCTTTGATCAATTAACATCCGTGTGGAGTTATTAAGGGTTTTCGGGAAGGTCTCCTCTTATTAAGTGTCCTTCACGAGTAACGGTCCTGTCTCAGTCTTTCCTGTATGGAAAGACTAATAACTGAAATCTTGTACTCTCTTCTTGCATACGTGGTCTGTTCACAGAGGCATATTTTGGTCATGGAATGGAATATTTTTATATTTCCAACACATTCACTGTAAAATCAGTATTTCCAGTTACTTTGTGGTGCCCATTTTTTTTGCAGGCATACACGCACACACACATATATAAGAGGGCACTGCGGGTATTACAGTACATATATGTATATGTACATATATATATATGTGTGTGTATACATACATACGTACACACACATTTTACACACACATATATATATATACACACACATAAAACTGCGTCAGTAACAAAATAAGACATATACACAAATACACTCACATGCACACAAACACGCACACACAC
>NC_089755.1:36757620-36762620 GCF_040412425.1 Macrobrachium rosenbergii
AACTAAGAAAGAAAATTAATATATATAGACAGATAGATAGATCAAATTATATACCTAAGAATAAATTAGTCAATAAAGTTAGCTAGCTAGCTAGCGAGAGAGAGAGAGAGAGAGAGAGAGAGAGAGAGAGAGAGAGAGAGAGAGAGAGAGATTGTTACCATCAGGTCAGAGGAACAGATAAACAAGTAAAAGATGTGCCGAAGTTTCTTCGGCGCAATCGAGTTTTCTGTACAGCGTATAATGCTGTTTGAAACTCTCATCCACGGCCCATGAAACTCTCAGCCGCGGCCCATGAAACTTTCAGCCACAGCCCGGTGGTGGTCTGCGTTGTTGGTACCTATAGCGCTACCAGACTTTAACCTTAAATAAAATAAAAACTACTCAGGCTAGAGGGCTGCAATTTGGTATGTTTGATGACTGGAAGGTGGATGATCAACATGCCAATTTGCAGCCCTCTAACCTCAGTTGTTTTTAAGATCTGAGGGCGGACGGACAGACAAAAAGCCCCTCATTAGTTTTCTTTTACAGAAAACTAAAAATGAATATTCTGCATGATTACCCAATCGATGCCATTTTAATCCTACGTTTGGACGTCAAAACCTTTTCCACCAGTGTTTGGCGATAAGCGCCCACATTATGCGCGTCTCTTATCTGAAGCAAAGTTTGTTTGTAAAACTGCAATGATATGGAAAAACGAGAGTCAGCGATAAATATAAATTCTCGATAAGAAATAAAAATAACTCACGAAGGTTACATATCGTCAGGATGATTTTTGCATTAACGAGTTAAGTGTGTTATATCTCTACGTATAACATAGTCTGTGCCTTGGCCTGTTATATTGTACGCCCCAAACGCATACACACACACAAACCAATAAATATACACACATATATATACAGTATATATATAGTATATATATATGTATATGTATATATGTGTGTGTGTGTGTATGTGTGTGTGTCTGTGAGTATGTGGGTGTGCAGATGCACCGCAAGGTAAAATGAAGTGTAAAGTATGAATCCTGACCGGTTTCACTTTTAGCTATGACATTCTCAAGGGGACGGTTGCACAACGGTAGAATTTCACACATATCACAATGACATTACACACTAACTCACAGACGGTAGAAGAAACAGTTAACACTTGACAGAGGGAAGTGCTTCATAAACAAATTTTTGTTCCATATGCAGCTAGAGACACCATTACTATGTAAAGAAATTTTTTTCTGAAATGAAATGATCACTATATACACTCCTAGCCTGATATTCATTTTCTTGGAAAAGCTACCTTTTACAATTCTGGTTTCAATCATATCTCTGTCCAATAAATCAACATTTTATAAGTGCACAACTGATGGCTTGAATGTTTTCTGTAACATAGGAAAATTCCACAAATACCTTACGCAAGTATACATTCTTAGGCTAATCCCTTTTGTCATAAGATTTTCTAGTTTGACCAGTTACTTAAACTGGATTTGTTACACATATCCTTTGGTGTTTACGGGAGATTTCTTCATAAAAGCTTTGTTTTTATTGTAAATTTGTTCTTAAATGCCACATAAACCCTAAAGAACTTTAGTAAATGGGAAGTACCTTTAAAATAATTATTACATTTGAATGCAAGCAGGTCGTTATGCGATATGTTACTTTTTTATCATAAAAAAATTTTTTTGTCGCCTCTTAGAGCATTAATTAGTACAATATCAGGATATTTACATGCACGTATGACAAAGTTTCCTTTAAGATAAAGGTGGATGGTGCAGCGTCTGTGTTGGTGGGGGGGGGGTTACGAGCTGTTGATGAATCTTCTGTGTGAAAGATTCCTGCACAGGGGCTCATGCTCGATCCGGCAGCTGAAATATGAATGAGGCGGTGACCGTTGTGTTGTTTTTCTCTGAAGCCATCCACTGTTGTAGGAAACGGCTTGAAGTTTTATTACTGATGTATATACATACACATATATATACACAAATAAATATATATATATATATATATATATATATATATATATATATATACATACAGTATATACGGTACATATGTGTGTATGTGTTCGTATGTGTATGTCCACAGACCTGTACACTACACGTGTAATGTAATTAAATCGATCTTACTACCAGAGGGAGAGAGAATCTGAAAATATATAAAATGAATAATGATCTTTCATGTAAAAAAAAATAAATATAAAATTCCAACAATTTGGACAAAAATATTTCAGAGACCGTTACGAACAGCAGATCCCTCGTGAGAGAGAGAGAAAGAGTGATAAAGAGAGAGAGGGAGAGAAAGAGATAGGCTTTGTAATGTTCCAGGAAACACATAGCCATGAATCACATGATTAATTTGACGTCATTCAATTGTTCAAAAGCGAACCTAAGCACTGAACGACCTCCTATAATGGTGCACGTATTCAGGCACTTTAAAAACCTCTTTATTCTACGTATCACGTTTGTCAACTTCGTTATTTTGCGTCAGAACGAAGAAAACGGGAGAAGAAGAAGAATAAGAAGAGGCCATAACAAAGAAAACGGGAAAAGAGAAAAATTTTAAGGGATTTTTTTTTTTCCATAAGTGGGGTGAAAAATTTTTTCAAATTTTTTTTTTTTTGTGTGTGTGACATTCTGCATCTCATTCCTTGCTTTTCCTCAGCTGCCTACCGAGGACCTTGCTCCTACTTAACCATCTTCCTTTTCCCAGCCTACCGAAACTAGGTCAGCCTACGCTGCACATAGTCATTAGCGGCCCCGATGTTCATTTCAAAGACTAGGGAAGCCATACGTTAGGCAATTGTGTATGTATGTATGTATGTAAGTATGTTTGTATGTAAGTATGCTTGTATATATGTATATATGTATGTCTAAAAGCTCTTGAGATGCGTACGTCAGAGTAAATGTAAAATCGCATACACATATTTATTCTATAACTATATATATATATATATATATACTGTATGTATATACTGTATATATATAATTATTTATACGTTAAATATTGCATTACTGGCGACACAAAATTACAAAACCAATGCGTTGGCGATCTTTCATTCATTATTTTCATAATTCACAGAAGAATAGAATAAATCAATGACGTCACACGTCTGTAGCTCTCTGATTGGCTGACCGTGAACCTAAAGCTTGGTGTTTATTGACACACAACTTGGCAAGGAATCGAGAGGAAACAGTCAATGAAGCAGTGACGTCACTCAACGTCACCACCCGGTGACGTCACAACCATTCTTCACTTCATTCACTCGTCCTCCAGCAGCAGCCGAGGTTCCGATTTCATTCACAAATTTGGGTGTTTTGGAGACGTGAATGGCGATACTGGGAATTTGTGTGAACGTAATGCTATCGTAAGTAAAAGCAGTTCTAAATACGTTGTGTTATTGTATATGTATGCAAGCACTGTTTATAAATAAAATCATGATTCTATACTTACATGGCTGTATACTTCCATTAATTTATAACGCAAGAAACATGCATTTAGAAGCACTAACGAGAGAGAGAGAGAGAGAGAGAGAGAGAGAGAGAGAGAGAGAGAGAGAGAGAGAGAGAGAGTTACATTTTACTTTGATGGTTCAGTTGACTGTATGACACTATTCGTAATCAATATAGAATTGTTTGAAATGTCCCTTTTATTGTCTGCTATCCAGTCCGGGGGGAAAACGAAATGGCGACCAATGACGTCATCGTTTTGAGTAATCTTGTATACTATCAACTTTAAATCGTAGCGAACTGTCAGTCTCTCTGTAGGTATCAAGCTACGTAGCTTTGTTACTTCCACAGGATAATAATAATAATAATAATAATAATAATAATAATAATATAATAATATAATAATAATATAATAATATGTATGGTGTGGAAATCTGATAACAAAACAGATGACTTTCACTGATGGTAAGGCTAAATTAGGTAAAGTATCAGTAATAATTTGATATTTATATATGTTAAATTACCAGTTATATTCAACTCTTTCATTCTGTCTGCTAAAGAAAACTGATTATTACCTGTCGGCCTCATAAAATTAACTATTACCTGTCACACTGTGTAGTAGTAAAACTCAATATAGGTACAACACAATGCCCCTGAAATTCAGTTGACAATGAATAAATGGAATTATGTTCCACCAAAATACGCGAATCTTTTCGTTAGATTCTATTAAGTATTTATACTCGTAATTTTGCAAAAGTACGGTCACAGAATAAACAAATAACCTAATGCATGTGATCGTGAATAGAATTCTCATATAGTGAATAAAAAAAATACAAATATAGTATTCATATTTCGTCAGGTCATTATAGAATTTTCGACCAATAAAAAATAGATAAAGAATTCACATGTTATCAAGTCATTGCAGAATTCTCAACATGCGATTAAATAAAGAAGTAAATACACGGATTACCCAAATGCGACGAGAAAGCTGCACAATTTTCAAAAGAAATAAACGCGCATTTAAATACGTACGTCCGTATATAAGTGAATTTCGATCGACACCATGATGACAATCTTGGCAAGAAAAGGATCTATTTTTTTTTTCCTTATGTGAGATAAACAGTAGATCAGCTGTTCTGGTCGAAGCCACGTTTGATGTGGCCTATGTGAAACCCAGTCTAGTTCACTTGCTCACCAATGATTTACTAGTTAGAATGCACTATGGATGACTATGGAGAGAGAGAGAGAGAGAGAGAGAGAGAGAGAGAGAGAGAGAGAGAGACTAAAAACGCACCAATGCCAATTATGGAATGCCAAAGAGAGAGAGAGAGAGAGAGAGAGAGAGAGAGAGAGAGAGAGAGAGAGAGAGAGAGAGAGAGAGACCTTACAGACCTTACAGACCTTACAATTCGTTCGGGTTGCCCCAGGTCCTCTCAGTGTGGCGCCTTTGATGTCTACCAGAGAGTTGCTAACGCATCTTCTGGTATATTTTGCATCTTCCAGTCTTGATGGTCTGGGATGCATCTTAGATATTTGTCCCGAGCTTATTCTTAAACACATCTACGCT
>NC_089755.1:36767620-36785120 GCF_040412425.1 Macrobrachium rosenbergii
CTGCAAAGATATCGGAGAATTTACGCTAAAGTTTTAGAGGGAAATAAATTTTTCGAGTTGTGTTTTAATTTAGGGACATATAACACGAGTGGTTTGCGTTTCGTTTAAATATGCAAATGTAATTGGCATGGTTGCTATGTTTGATTAAATAAGAGTGTGTAATTGGAGTGGTTCGATTGTTTTAGACGCGGTAATGTAATTAGTGTTTTGATTTTCATTTAAAGTGGGGAATGTGATTAGGAGGATTCGCTATCTTTAAATGGGAGAATGTAATTGGAACGGCTCTAATTTTGGAATAAGAGAACGTAATTGGAATGATAATTGGAATGAGTCATTTTTTCATTAACTTACTTTTTATTTATATATATACAGTTTATATATAAATATATATATATATATATATATATATATATATATATATATATCTTTATATATATATATATTTTTATATATACATATAATTTATATATATATATATATATATATATATATATATATATATATGCTATATATATATATATATAGTACACACACACATATGTATATATATGTGGGAGTGTGTGTGTGTAATTGAATGGTTCTAATTTTGAAATAAGAGAACATAATTGAAAATGATAATGGAATGATTCGATTTTTTCACTAACTTAGATTTTTGTTTATATACAGTTACATACATATAAATAAATATACATATAATACATATATATATATATATATATATATATATATATATATATATATGTGTGTGTGTAATTCCCATCTGTCATTTACATGAGTTTTCTTTTGTAAACTTATTTTTATATTTCTTCAGTTTGTTTCTCTGTACTTCTTGCAGCATCATTTGTCTTATTTGTGTATATATATGTGTATATATATTTAAACAAGAATTGACTTCATGCTTAGGGAGATATGTATAAAAAATAAATTGCATTTTTTTTGCACAAACATATGTATAAGTCAGAAATAGTTCGAAAATCCGGGGAAAAAAGTTTAAGTATACCTTAGTTTAACCAGACCACTGAGCTGATTAACAGCTCTCCTAGGGCTGGCCCGAAGGATTAGACTTATTTTACGTGGTTAAGAACCAATTGGTTACCTAGCAACGAGACCTACAGTTTATTGTGGAATCCGAGCCACATTATACCGAGAAATGAATTTCTATCACCAGAAATAAATTCCTCTAATTCTTCATTGGCCGGCCGGAGACTCGAACTCGGGTCTAGCAGAGTGTTAGCCGAAAACTCTACCGACTCGTCCAACGAAGAACTCGAAAGTCCGGGGAGAATGTACAATTGTGACTCACAAATATTACACTGAAAATAATTTGATAACCCAGAGAAAATAAGAGATATGTATACAGGATTATCTGAGAAGAGAAATTTACCCAATGAATAATCTGGAGTTCACGTTAGGGATACGCTATATCTGAGCATTTAAATCTAAATCAAAAACAATAATATAGATATAAATAAAGATGGAATGAAGAGAATACAGCAAAATTAGAAGGGTTCAAGACAATACAACAAAAATGAAAAAATCCTGAAATCTGGTCCAGAAATCGTAGAAGGCAAAATACAGCCAAAAAAAGAAACATGTTTACATCATGTCAAGGCCCTCTGCAAAATCCAATTAAAATTCAAAGGGGAAAAAACAATAACAGTTGCATACACGCAAAGATATCCCTGTAGACCAAAAGCAACGATGAAATAGAAAGATGGCCAAAGAAGAGGCTAAAAGCAAGAATAAAAAAGCACAATACCCAAAGAATTGGGTCCTTGCTGACATCACAATTATTTCCCTAACCTTCACCAACAGCGAAAGAATTGCTACCACTCGCACAGTGTCCTCTTCCAGAATCTTTCTTTCCTGATTTCCCCTTCCCAAAATATTCCCTGGAAGGCCAGAATCCCCACGGAGTGGAGCATGATTGGCTGTGACCGGTTGTCATCCATATCAGTATTGATACTGGAGGGCCTTTTCTCTTTCTCTCCTTATTTATGTCATGAATCTCATTCTGATGAAACGGGTATACAGCGGCCCCTCCTGGAAGAGGTAAACGGGTTTACAACGACTCCTCCCCCACCCCCTGGAATGGCTGCTTTTGTGTCACTTGGGTTCTTTTGTTGTGCTTTCGGGGAGGAAGAAGCGCAAATCCTCTTTTCTCTTAGAATAACGCCATAAAAGGTGGCATTTACGTTTTTGGCGTAAGAGCTTACTGGCAGTGGAGATGGTGAATCTCAGGAGGTAATCGAGGGATGGGGGACATAGTGTGTGTGTGCTGGGGAGGGGGAAAGGAGTTGGAGGACACTGTTCTTATTTCTTGCTTTGTCAGACAAGGACATTATTTCGATAGGTAATCGCTACTACAATGAAGCTTTATGAATATCTTTTTATTTTCTAAAACCATATCTAATCGACACCGTTTTTTCCTGAACTTTTTTCAAAGTTATCTTCAACCCTTTTTAAAAGCGGGATTTAAACCGTGGGGGATAAAGTATTAAAGTAACCTACTTCAGCAACAGAGCGGGGCATTCCCTTACAAAAACAGACTGGCCGAAGCGAGGATATTCATTTTAGATATCGTCACACAGACGAGAACGAGAAAAGGCTAAGACCTGACATCTTGAAACGAAGCGCAAGAAGCAAGCTGCAGTCACCACAGGAGCAACCAGTTCGAATGAATGACCTTATTTGCCTCACGGTCAGCCATCTTTTTGGCGATTCCCTGAGGTGACCTCACGGTTGGTTGAGCGACTCTGCGAAATACCCAAGGGTCCCTTTGACGTGCAATGAAAGCGTGAACTAGATATTCTAAAACGGACCTTTTAACAGCTTTGGGAGGGGGGGCGGGGTGGAAGCAGTGGTATGAAAGGAGTTTCTCAACTGTTCATGAAAGGAAGAGAATTATTTTGCAAACTCTCATGATCAACTGATGCGGTTAGAAGTGGAGGACTTTTCGCAAGAGATACAATGGGATATTTATAAGCTGATTTCGTCATCCCAAAGAAATTGCCATTTTGTGCAAATTTCCTTGCAGCATCCGACTTCAGGTTTTGTTAGAGGTTTAGATTCTTACACGATACAATCGTTTTAATATATATATATATATATATATATATATATATATATATATATATATATATATATATATATATATATATATAGTAAAAAACAATACCATCTGTCAGTTATATTTCTCTTTCATGGCATTGTCTTTATTTATATATTTATCACGTTCCATACTGTGATTCAGTTATATATATACAGTATATATATATATATAGAGGTATATATATATATATATATATATATGTGTGTGTGTGTGTGTGTGTGTGTGTATGTAAATAATTTCTGCATAACTGGACGATCTCTGTGCCAAAACTCGAGTTTTTAATGATAAATCAACTTGTTCCGAGATTGAAGACCCGGTCTTCGGCTGTTCCTTTGTACCTGTCATAATACAGTAGTATTTTTTTTTTATTTCATAGACCTCATTTTCTCTATTTCTGCCATACAGACAGGTTGGTTCCATAACCTTAAATATTTCTACTTTCATTTTATTGCGATTCTAGCATTTTAGTGTTTTTAAATTTTTTAAACAATATTTTGTGCGTGTTTTCTTTGTGTTCTATTAGCTTTAATTTATTTCTCAGCGTTCTGTCTTCTCCTCAGAGTCCTTTGTGCACGATTTCCCTTTTCAGTCGATTTTGACATTTTTAAATTCTGACTTTGCCTTTCTGCATCTTTCCTGTGATTTTTACTGTTTTTGTTTTATTTTTTTATTTTAATCTTAGAACCCCTGATGGTGTAATCATGGGTTAGGAAGCGTTGGGAATAAATATGTAATCAAAAACCATTCATGGGTATTCCTGTCTGCCTGCCTGTCCGATGTCTGTATTCGAGCATACCTGCCCCTTGGCCATTCGTATTTATGTGTGTGTGTATATATGTGTGTATGTATATATATATATAATATATATATATATATATATATATATATATATACATATATATATATATATGTATACACATAATAATATCTATTAGTATATATATATATATATATATATATATATATATATATATATATATATATTATTATATAGTATATATATATACTACTATATATGATATTGTGAGTAATCTTTGACCCAGGACAGCTCTAAAAGGTTTACCTTTCACGGAGTAAAGCCTGGAGAAAGAGTAGCAACAGACAAAATAATCAATTATCACAATCCATTCCTTGCTAGTACTCTTCTCGCTGGCTTCTTTAGAAATGTAAACCAAAGAAAACTGAGAAACAAATGAAAAAAATCTTGAAATGACTTAACCCTTTTCTTTTCTATAAGGACTCAAAATAATTATAGTGCTGTTAGATCTTAATTAATGAGATTTTATTTTTATATATATGTATATATATATACATATATATTCATAATATATTATATATATATATATATATATATATATATATGTATACATATATATACTGTATATATATACACACATCATACATATATGTTATATATAATACTGTATATATATATATATATATATATATATATATATATATATATATATATATATATATATATATAATATATATATATATATATATATATATATATATATATATATATATATATATATATATATATATATATATATATATATATATATATATATACCTCATTATGTCTAATTACGAAACCATGCTTTCAATGACTGCTTGATTGCGAACCTTTGATGCAACAGATTTATTTTCAAGTGGATTTAGTCATTCCGAAAAATTATTTTTAAATGCTAATGACTTTTTGGTAATAATAATCAACCCCCTTTAATCATAGGCGTAATTAAAACCCTTATGTCATTTCCTAAAAATAATAATCAACCATTTCTTTTAGTTTCCAATTTTTTTCTATGGTTTTCTGAATTCATCAAAAGTTGCTTTTGTGAGTAATTAGAGGTTTTGTTCTGTTTCCAGTATATGAATTACGGATACCCTCCAAGCAGTTCATGAATAAAATTGCCCTCTGAACTATATACGATGATGATGATGATGATGATGATAATGAATATTATTATTATTCTTATTATGGTCTAAAGGGTAGTTATTTTCTGAATTCCGTGATGACGCTGATGAATATTATTCAAAAACACTTAAATATTCATATGGAATTACTCTAATTTTCAGCGAATTAAAACGTAAACGTAGAAATGTAAAAAATAATAGAGTAGTCTACGAGTCATGATGTATAGAATCTACCTCAGAGTTTATGAAGTGTGTAGGACTAGTAAGGTATTTTTGCTAGCGGGCATTTCGGAGGGAATATAATTTACCCAGACTCACCTTTACCTAACCTAACCTTGGACGCCGTGTCCTAACTCTGGTCTGGGGCTTCGTCACCCCCTGACCCCCAAAGTAATTGTAACCCTGACTCTACATATTATATATATATATATATATATATATATATATATATATATATATATATATATATATATATATATATATATATATAAAATATATACATATGCATATTGCTCACATGCGCGTGCGCACACACACCTCATAAAGTCTGGCGTAGGTTCTAAGCCTCATGACTCCTTTTGATATCTCTACATTTCCATTATAATTCGTTGAAATTTAGAGTAATTCCATATATTTATATAACCACAAATATACACATATATATGTATGTATCTGTATACATACACGAATGTATAAAAGGGTTTCTGTCAGGTGCCATTAATAACCATAAAAATCGTATTTCAAAAATTCATATTCAACCGTTTTTTCTCAGAACGTCATAACGCCTACTTATTTGGTCTTTTCTGCTCACTCTTTGAAGAGATTTCCAGGAAAAGTAGAGGAAGGAGATAGAGAATAATAATACGAGCCGAAGGCATCACCAGTTCTAGTAGGGAATATGGGTCAAGATGGCGTTGTAAGGAGATAGAATAGAGAATACGATAATTGTCTGCTACTGTACACAAACACGCACAAACACACACACACATACACACTTGATAATCGTGTTTGTAAGGTCCGTGGTTTGTTCCACGCCTAGGTGCCAGTATCATCTACGATCAAGGAAAGGTCGCGGGTCTGCAACTTCATCTTTTGAGATTTGTTGAGAATTGGGAGGTCCGTCTACTTTTCTGGTACCAAACCTGTATAAGGGAAAAACGCTATGGTGAAAAATGATTATGGGACGCGGGTTTGTTTCCTGCTACCGGACATCATAACAGTTTCAAATTTCTTGCATTTGGATCTAAGGCTTTGTGGTGACAAGCGTATCCAAAGAAGGGCGAAGAATTCGAGAAATTAAGAGGGCATTGTGGCTATTACAGTTACATATGTAACTGGTAAAAAGTGTCCAGTAGATTTTACACATACACACATACATACATACATACATATATATATTATATATAAATTGTATGTATATATATATATATATATATATTATTATATATATAGGCACATAACACATATATATGTATGTATGTATGTACGTATATATGGAATCTACTGGTCACCTTTTACCAGTTACACACACACACATATATATATGTAAATATATATGTATATATATATATATATATATGTATATATATATATAATATATATATATATATATATATATATATATATATATATATATATATATATATATATATATTAAATGTACATGTGCACTTCAGCCGTACAACAGAAATCTAAACCATTGTAACAAGGTGACTCTCCAGCCTTCCACCTAACTTTTTCCTCTTGCACAAGTAACCAGGTCAACTTCATATGTCAAATGGCACCTTACTCTTTAATAAGACGGAGATCACCACTACGCCTCCCGTCGAAGCAGCATCACTATAAAATAATCCACCCCCGACAAAGGCCTCAGGCCCTAAGTGACAAATCGACGACGACGCCGGTCGTCAGGACGTTTCACATATCGCCGCCTCGCTTAACGACCGTGACGTCGACACCGCGTCACGGTGGGGAGTGACGTGGCGTCGTGATCCCGCCAATGAGGGGTCGCCACGTCACTCTGACGTCACGGATATTCCGCCCAGGCGAACCAGACCAGCTCGATTAGAGGCTGTCACTAAATACGTGTTATTCTGTAGAGGAGGTTTGTTTGGCCCTTATTTGATAACTCGACAGACTGCCCCTTCGAAATGCGAGCTCGTCAAAACATTTTTGTTATTGGCTTCACTCTTACGGGAAAATTAACAACAGAGGAATCTTATAAACAAAATATATTTTATATATTTATATATTTTATGGTGATATAATCTAGGCAAATAAAGTAACATTTCCCAAGTTGTATATATATATATATATATATATATATATATATATATATATATATATATATATATATATACATACACACACACAGACATATATATATATATATATATAAATATATATATATTTATTCTTTTATTTCCATCATGAGCATTGTTTCTTTGTTAACATACTTGCAGACAATGAGATGTTTTTACTTTTGATGTTTCATGTTTCTTTGTTATGAGCGTTCAGCCTTCATTTCGCTTTGCCAAGAAGTTAAAATGTACATTATTATTATTATTATTATTATTATTATTATTATTATTATTATTATTATTATTATTATTATTATTATTATTCTGTGGGTATGTGTATTCTGAATTAATAACGACAGTAGTACTGAGAATTTTGATAAACATGACAGAAATATTAATATAAGCTACAACAGCAATAATAATAATAATAATAATAATAATAATAATAATAATAATAATAATAATATTTTTTTTTATAAAATCAACGAGACTTTGTGACATAACTATCAATTCTATCATTTTATTCTTAATTATGATTTATTAGAATAATTAAGCATTCTGCCGGTCTTTAGGCCTCAAACTTTCTTAAAAATTTGCCCCTCGAAAAGTATTGTTAAAATTTTTGAGAGAAAAAATCAGAAGTTTGGGATCAAAGAGCAAGATATAAAAACAGAAAATTTATACTAATTACTTCAACGCAATTGTTAATAACTTGTAAGGCGATAAAACCTAGAATTTAACATTAGCTAATTATTGGATAATCTAAAATAACTGCATTCTATTATAGCCCATAGCTACTTGCAATAAGTATTTCATGGTAGAAAAGAGAATAAAAACAATGAATTAATTAAAAACCGACATAATAGAACGAAAACCCGTCGAAACAACTGAATAAAAACCCGACAAAACAACAAAATAAAATCCGACAGAATAATGGAATAAAAACCCGAAAGAACAACAGAATAAAACCGGAAAGAATAATGGACTAAAAACCCGATAGAACAAAAGAATAACAACAAAAAGAATATCGGAATAAAAACCTGATAAACAACAGAATAAAATCCGAAAGAGTAATGAGTAAAAACTCCACAGAACAACAGAATAAAATCCGGATGAACAATGGAGTAAATACTCAACAAAACAACAGAATAAAATCCGGAAGAATAATGGAATCAAAACCTGACGGAACAAAAAGAATAAAACCCGAAAAAATAACGGAATACAAACCCGACAGAACAATAGAATAAAACCAGAAAGAATGACTGAAACAATAGAATAACAACCGACGGAATAATAGATCTTAAAAAACCAACAGAACAAATAGAATAAAAAAGGAACAATACAATAAAAACAGAAGGAAGAAATAGAATAAAACCAACGGAAGAAATATAACAGAAACACGAACACTTGAATAAAAATCGATAAGGCAGTAAGACGAAAACCAACGTAAGAAATAATAAAAACCGGCGGAAGAACAGAATAAAGACGAGTGGAACAAATGATAAAAACCGACAGGGCAACAGAACAAAAACTTATGAAACAAATAAGAACAAAATAATACAATGAAACGAAACAGCACTAGAATAAAAACCGTCGGAACAATGACACTCAAAGACAACGAAGGGAATAAACACAACAAAAAAGGATCAAATATAAACATAACTCAAAGAAAGGGCAAAAGGGACCAACGAGACCAGAGCAACGAAAAACAGCAAAAGGACGAAAACAAGCAAATAAAAGGGTCGATACTTTTTTATGTTCAATACAGCACAAAGAATCATTTAAAATAAACAAAAAATCTTTCGGGTGGGAGACATCAGTCGCTGCTACCTGTCGGCTATCCTAACCCGAAGCCCCCACCAGGTACTACGAGTCACACCACCCACACCCCATCCCTACCCCAGCAGTCCCTGTTGACTCTCACCAGGTAACACAGGTATACTTGTTTTAGGTATTAGTCGGTCATCCTCACCTGCTTTGCCCACCAGGTAGCACCAGTGTCTATTTGTTGATGAGGGCCCCCTTCCTCCAACCTGTAGCCCCCACCAGGTAACAGGTATAATTCTTTTAACTACCAGTCGGCCACCCTCACCTGCAGCCACCTCCAGGTGACACCAGTGGCTGCCTGTTGATGAGGGCCCCCTTTCTCCAACCTGTAGCCCCCACCAGGTTACACAGATATAATTCTTGTAGCTACTATAGTAGCTCATCCTTACCAGCAGCCACCTCCGGGTAACACCAGTAGACCCCACCAGGTAACTCAGGAATAATTCTTATATTATAGTAGTCAGTCATTCCCAACTGAAGTCACCTCTAGGTAACACCAGTAGCTACCTGTTAATCAGCATCGGCACCTTCCTCCCTTCCCGAGACCTGCAGAACCCCACCAGGTAACACAGGTACAATATTTTTTAGCTACCAGTCGGTCATCGTCACCTGCTGTGCCACCATATACACCCAGTGTTTACCTGTTAACGAGGCCCCCTTTCCCTAACCTGTAAGCCCTACCAGGTAACACATGTATAAGTGTTTTAGCTACCAGTCGGTCATCCTCACCTGCTGCACCCACCAGGTAACACCAGTGGCTACCTGTTAATGGTGCCCCTATCCCCCATCCTGTAGACCCCACCTGGTAACACATGTATAACTATTTTAGCCACCAGTCGGTCATCCTCACCTGCTGCTCCCACCAGGTACCACCAGTGGCTACCTGTTAATGAGGCCCCTATCCCCCATACTGTAGACCCCACCAGGTAACACATATATAATTGTTTTAGCTACCAGTCGGTCATCCTCACCTGCTGCGCCCACCAGGTACCACCCTTGGCTACCTGTTAATGAGGCCCCCCCTTTCCCCCAACGTGTAACCCTCCCTGTTAGGTAACACCAGTGGAGGTCACCTGTTGATCAACCTCCCCCTCACCTGATGCCCCCCACCAGGTAACACAGATAGCTAGAGGCACTTCATAATCCATCAAAAGAGGTCACGGACCCGCACAAAAAGAGCCGACATTAGGAGAATTACACGATAAATTGTCACATCACAATGAAGGCGTTGAAAATGCCGCACCCTTAAAAAACTAAATACTAGACGTTCTTCATAAACGGAAATAAAACTCGGATCTCTTGAAATCCCAGACACGCCCACAATACCCAGGGGTTGTCAGTCATCAAACTGCTTAACGGCAAATGATTAGTCACCTAAGAACTTTTAAACTGCGTCGCCAGTAGGTGCACCGGCTGTAAATAAAAATACTGACTTACCCATCAATATCTTTTCTAAAATGCTGCTCACGGAAAAAAGCTAAAAAAGGGGGGGGAGAGAAAAAGTAAATAATCATGTTTCATCAGAGTAACAACAAAAAACAGCTACGTGGAAGTCGAGAAGAAAAACCTAATTGAAAATGCTGTACTTTTTTTTTTTTTGGCAACACGTGACACATGGCTTCTCCTCACGTGACGGATTTTTAATTTATTTTTGAAGGGTATGAGTAAACAACGGGAAGTGAAGTAACCGTTTAATATATATATATACATATATGTATATATATATATATATATATATATATATATATATATATATATATATATATATATATATATATTATTATTGTGTGTGTATGAATATATATATATATATATATATATATATATATATATATATATATATATATATATATATATATATATATATACTCGTATACATAATATATGTAAGAGAGAGAACGATTGAATGATGCCAATAAAGAGAACGCAAGACAGGGAAGGAAGAGAAAATATAAAATTATTTTATTTATGTAAAGATCCAACAATCTTATGGTACAAGAAAAGTAAAAAAGCTAAAAGGAGAAACTAAAAAACAAAAAAAAAGAAAGAGATACTGACATCATATCATTGGAGGAGCAACTGATTTCTGAAAAATGCTGAGAATGGCATTTTTCCAAAAGAGTTTTATGAAAAATTCTCAAGTTTTCTCTTATAAGTACTGAATTTTGTTGATCTTTTCTCTTTTTATTTTTTTTTTATATTTGTTGCTCTGTTACTATTTCTTGTTTATTTTCATAACTGCTCTGCTTTGGGAGATCTAAAGATCCATCTGAAATATAAACATTTGTGCTCAGTTTTAAATTCCAATTACATTTAATATTGTTATCCAGATATTTGTATTGAAATTGTTCTGATTGTCGCAACTATGTGTCATTGTCATATTGTTAATGTTATTCCTCTCTCTCTCTCTCTCTCTCTCTCTCTCTCTCTCTCTCTCTCCCTCTCTCTCTCTCTCTCCATACTCACTTTTAAACTTGCTTATTACATTTAATAAGGTTACATAGATGCTCATACTGAACTAGTTCTTATTTCTGTCAAAAATGATTTTCTCTCTCTCTCTCTCTCTCTCTCTCTCTCTGCTCACTTTTCAACTGCTATTACATTTAATACTGTTATATAGATACTCATATTGAACTTGTTATTATTTCCGTTGACACTGGTTCTCTCTCTCTCTCTCTCTCTCTCTCTCTCTCTCTCTCTCTCTGTTGTTGCCAAAGTTCTGATATATATGAACCCACTGAGACAGGGTGGGTGGGTGGGTGGGTGGCTGGGAGGTGAGTGTTGACCATTTTTCCATGAATTGTTGTGAGACTTAATATCATTCAAAATTTAACCCTCATCGAATTACAAGGAATTCTGGGAACTATCTCTCTCTCTCTCTCTCTCTCTCTCTCTCTCTCTCTCTCTCTCTCTCTCTCCCCCATGGAATGCCATTCTAGTGACGCAAATTACCTGTCCCTGGTGAGAGATATCTCGCAGGTAGAGGGGTGGGAGCCTAGACCATGGTGGGACTCTATTTCGGCAGTACTCAAAAATACTTGGGAGAGTGTGGACGGTTTTATCCATATTCTCAGATGATGGGATTCTTCTTATAATTCTATAATTAGTCTTAAAGGATTTGTCTTAAATAATTCTATGCCTATTCATATGTATTAACAAATTCTTAATCATCTTATCCTTCCGCGTAAATACGTTATCCACGGTATAAGTGACATTACCGCTAACTTTATCCATATTCATAATTGATGGGATGTGACGCGTTATTTTTACACAGTCCTAAGTAACTGGACCTGATAAATTATTTTATCCGTTTTCGTAAATGATGAAATATTTCAAAATTATTCGTCAATAATTTTAAATATGTGTGGATATTGCAAATGGGTCTTCGATATTGTTAATAAGTTTTTCATACTCACAAACAATTGGACACTAGAAATAATTTAATCTCTATTCATGAATGGATGGACTGCAATGAGCTCTATCGGTACTAATAAATATTTGGACATTGCTTCGTAAACTTGCCAGATTAAGTTAAGGGTTTTCGTATATCAACTTGGATTTGGGAATTATAAAAGCGAGAGGAATGTTAATGAAATAAAATTTTCTTTACTATTTTTCATATGTTTTACCACAAAAAAAAATAAAAATTTTCCTTTAGTTGTCCTACTCGTATGAAGCCATTCAAAGTAATGGTGATTTCTTCTTGATTCGTAAATATTTTCACTGAATTTACTTTTGCAAGAGAGAGAAAAAAAAAGTTAAGTATGCCTTGGTTTTACCAGACCACTGAGCTGATTAACAGCTCTCTAGGGCTGGCCCGAAGGATAGACTTATTTTACGTGGCTAAGAACCAACTGGTTTACTTAGCAACGGGACCTACAGCTTGTGTGGAATCCGAACCACATCATAGCGAGAAATTAATTTCTATCACCAGAAATAAATTCCTCTAACTCTTCATCTGCAAAGAGAGAGAGAGAGAGAGAGAGAGAGAGAGAGAGAGAGAGAGAGAGAGAGAGAGAGAGAGAGAGAGATACGGGTTGGGGGGCTACTGTCACCTTAAGTAATTTGTCAAACAGACAACAAAAGTTTATAGCAAGTCAGGGGAGAGTGAAGAAGCATCTTTCCATGATAACAGGTTTCAACAATCCCCCTCCCTCCTCCTCTCTCACACGACAGGGCGAAGGAAAGGGGTCAAGAAAGGTCAAAGACCTCTTGGAAAAGGCCAATGACCGTTGTAAAGGACAGGAATAAATAATAAAAAAAGAAAACTCCTTTTGCATTGTTGAAAAATAATTCTCCATGGTAATATGTTCTGAAAAAAAAAAATCATATGGAATGAGTATTTTATTCCATGGAATAAACATTCTATTCATGGAAAAAAATATTATCAAATGAAACGGTAAAAATTAAAAGCCAGATGCACCTAAATGTTAATTAATCAGAAGTGTTTACTCATTTTGTAACTACCCGAGTTCTGTAATTATCTCGACTTCGATGACCTTTTCATGATATAAATGAAACAATATCTCCCATTTTTTAAAATTTTCAACAAAGGAGTATTCACTGAAATCACATTTTTGGTCTGATAAGTACTTGGGTGGGTGACCGCAAAAATAGCACTCGTGAACATCTGAGAAGGAGCCACTGGCATAAAGGGTAGCAACCTCATCCCATTTAAATGGACAGAAATGTCATAGAATGAGGAATAGGTCACAATGAGACACAACAAACTAAGCAAGCGAGTGAACGATTAGCATTTTCGAATCGTATATTTGGTGAGGAATTTGAAGGAATTCCGAAATAGAAAAAAAAAAGGGAACCATTAAAGCAGCAACCCCAACTAGGAACTAAGATGAGAAGAAAAACAAAATGAATTGGCATTATGATTATATTAATCCTGTTGTTGTTTTTGTAATGATAACAAAAAATGTATTACAATTTTTATTAACAAAAAAATGCTTATGCTGTTCAAATCTGGAAACTAATAAGAATTCGTCTTTCATTCTATTCTATTTCTATCTTCTTTTATCATTTTCTTTCTTGTTTCCTCATTTCAGGGGCGGTATAATATGACAGACTGTCTAGGCAACAAAGCTTTTAATAGGGAAAAAACACACATCTACTTAGGACGAAGTAGTAGGCTAAACAACACTAAATCGAAAAAGGTAATAAGAGAGGTTTTCGTGAGGAAATTATGTTATAATATATAGCAATAATTAAAGGAATTTAGTATGAAGGAAGTTCAGAGAGAGAGAGAGAGAGAGAGAGAGAGAGAGAGAGAGAGAGCCGCATGATATCTTTAGTATGTGTATATATAAAGTATTATGCCAAAATATAGCCACAGAATGACTAATATACGTCTATAAATTCTCTAAAAATTAACGTGGGCAAAATAAAAAAAAAGCTATTTATAATAGGATTTTATTATGATCTGTAAATTCTTATTATCAAAACAGGCACTATATTGGAAATTTCCAGGCAATATCACAAATACGCTTTTAAGCCATCGCGATTAACAAACAAAATTACGAACAAACGCAGATAAAAACACAGCTCCTCTCACTAATTACTATTCCCAACACCTACATAGGATTAAAAACATTATAGATATTGAGTTTCCTGAAATAATAAAAAAAAAGACCACTGACTCGAGTCACATAATGATAAGCCATAAACGCTTGTATGTAATAAAAAAAACTGACTGGGTGGTTCTAGTTCAATAATATCATGCCTTTTTCCTTTCCTCGCTTAATCACGAACTGTTTCATTATAGTGGCTTTCATTAAGCGCTAGTAAACGTCAGGTCATCTGAAATACTAATTCCAGTATTTTATTTGTGTTCATTTTATCATTCGTATCCGAAACGAACGTAACGTCGACGCCTCGCAGAATAAAATGACAGAACGTTCCCCACCCCGCGCCCCTCACGTTAAATCTCTATCCTGGCTGGCCCCGCCCATTATACGTCACTGCCAGGAGATATGGTTTTGTTTGTCCTGAATAAGTCTATTCACTGTTTGTTTATGTGCCGTTTTGTACATCGAAATATAACCCTTATGGTTTTAAAAAGATAATAATAATAAATCCATGTTTTGGTAAGAACGAGCTCGAATATTCTCCCGCCGAACTTGAAAGGATTCAGGAGAAAACGGTTGCATCTTACCACCCCCTTCCCTCCCCATACACACCAAAGCCGTAATATATAGGCCTAACCCACTTTTCTCTTATCAGTGAAATAATCTATAATTAGACGCGTAATGCTAGTATGAAATACATAACTAAGAAAAAGGGCAGTATACATAATTATGATAAAAAGACAATGAATGAATTATACATCAACTATTTGGCAACACCCTTGGCTAAGAAAAAAATACGTTTACTTACTTCGCGACCTGAAATATCGACTTATTAACACAGGGCAAATCTGCATGACGTTTGTTTTACCTTCAAGTACTCGCCATCCTTCAAGGCTCTACAGATGGCAAAATTACGCCTAGATGGAAAGTTATGAGGTAGACTCTGCTTGGATATCCGAGTACAAATAAATCTGCAAGTCAGCTTTATTTCGCAGCACCTACTTTTGATAAATTTCCTCTGTAACTTTTCATTCTCTTTCAGTAACTGATCCTCACGCAGACATTGTTTTTTCGCTAATCCTCACATAAACGTTTTCTCATATTTTTCCATAAGTACTTCTTTCCAAAAAAGGAAAAAGGAAATAGGAGTTCTAAATTTGTCCCAACAGTTTCTTCGCCTACCATCAGGACTCTTCCCGGAAGAGGCCTGATGGAAGGCGAAGAAACTGTTGGGATAAATTTAGAATTCTGTTTCCTTTTTCCTTTTTTGGTTTCTCCTTCGTTGTCATTGTGGGTAGTACATTGATATACTTCATCTTCGTGACTGAGAGAAGAATACAACTACACACACACACACACACACACACACACACACACATATATATATATATATATATATATATAATATATATATATATATATATATATATATACATATATATATATATATATATATATATATATATATATATATATATATATATATATATATATATATATATATATATATATATAGAGAGAGAGAGAGAGAGAGAGAGAGAGAGAGAGAGAGAGAGAGAGAGAGAGATATATATATATAGATTGAGAGGGTGGGTTTCACAAATATTTTTCAATATAAAATTTATTTTCAAAAAGGATCTTTCTAGTCTTCTACTGTTGATCTAAATTTCGTTTATGCGAATTGCATACTTTACTTAATGTCAATATAGTTACGAGTTTAATTTTGTCTTATCGTGATTTTGTTCCTTTTTTGCAACACATTTATTGAGACAATTAGCCTTGTGAAATGTATTGAAGAGGGTTGGAATATGCACTGAAAATGCCATTAATCTTTAACAGAATAACATCACTTATTAGAATATTCTAGTTTCTTAGTACCTGTGCATTTTATACTAGAAATGATTCAACAACTGATTCGAGAACTAGAATTGATACAAGAAAATATTGAGAATTAATCCAATATTTTACGTAGAAGTTACAGTAGTTGGATGAGTCAAGAAGTCTCTTACACTCTTTAACATTAAACACTGACGGTCAGCCCTAATGCAGGATCGTTTGCTGGCATAAAGCCACCGTGACCTTAAACCGCCCAACTATGAGACTCTAAAGGCCCATTTTCTCCTTACAGGATGACGTCCACCCGACTAGCATGAACACTCAGACTGGAGTTAGCGTCATCAGCGAAGGAGGTTCCCCTGCTGACGGAGGAACGCTGTCCTACCGCGCCAAGGTCCTCACTGGGATTGGAGGAGGAGGTAGTGGAGGAGAGGTAGGAGGTGGGGGAAATGGAGGAGGACAAGGAGGAGGAGGAGGAAAAGCCATTGCCAATCCTTCAAAGACCGGAAGAGCACCCGAAAGCGGGCCCCATGGCAGCCCGCCGGTTATTAGACTTCTGGTACTAGGTGGTCATGGAGTCGGAAAGTCAGGTAGGTGACACTTCCAAAAAATAGTCTGATGACCATTCTGATGAAGCTGTGTGGTAATATGGGTCAGTGTTTACTAGAGCTTTTTGCTTCCATCGTTTATATTTGGCTCCAGGAATTCTTGACATCCCGTTTTCTTTAATTTCTTGGATACGGTCTATGTTTGTGAACCTAATTTTCTCCGAAGGAAATACATAAGGAAAATTGCCTTGAGGTGTCTGAATGGATAAATGAGCGCAGTTTCCTTTCTTGTAAAATTAAATAAATAACAAAAAAGAAATTCCTTTTCATATTTCCTATTGGAGTATTAGGGTTTAAGACAGGAAGTTAAGAATGCATTGC
>NC_089755.1:36790120-36797620 GCF_040412425.1 Macrobrachium rosenbergii
GGTTGCAAATAGTGTTGCCTTCCCAAGGGCATTACACATTTGCAAAATTTTAATGGATGCAGGTTGACTTTTATCTGGTGGCCCGTAGGAAGCGAGAGAGAGAGAGAGAGAGAGAGAGAGAGAGAGAGAGAGAGAGAGAGAGAGAGAGAGGAATGTCATGATATATATATATATATATATATATATATATATATATATATATATATATATATATATATATATATATATAGAGAGAGAGAGAGAGAGAGAGAGAGAGAGAGAGAGAGAGATGAGAGAGAATGGCATGAAAGAGAAAAAGAAAAAAAAAGAAAACAATGGTATGAGAGAGAGAGAGAGAGAGAGAGAGAGAGAGAGAGAGAGAGAGAGAAATGAGAGAGAAATGAAAAAGAGACCTCACTAAACGCATTAATTGTTAAGAGTATTCTATATTTGCAGTTCCGACCCGTGGGGTGACGGAATAACGTCCAATGTGGAAGTAAAAGTTTTAGGGCCCAACATTAGCACGATGTTGTTTTATTAACACAATCCGCTGGTTGTCATGACCTTTCCTTTCCAATAACTTTTGCGCACGACCTTTCCAGGTCTACTCTCCTGTTCCCCCCTACCATCTTCTTTTCTTTCCACACGACCAAACCTTCCAACGCTATAATCAGTCCTTTCATCCACGCCAATCTTTTTCAACTTATTCATATTTAGATATTCTTCACTTTTCTAATTCATTTTACAACATATACACTACGCAAACACAGCTTCGCTATATACTATTATTTCCATAAATTATAAATCTGAATATATGTATATAACTATATGTATATATACAGCATATATATTATATATATACTATGTAGCATATATATATATATATATGAAAGCCAGAGAGACATTAATAATATTTTCCTTTTCTTTTCTTCCAGCTATAACAGTTCGGTATCTTACCCGCAGATTTATCGGCGAATATAAATCTCAAGTTGGTAAGTAAAATATATTAACTTTCTGTATTTATTTCTGCAACTACCTTGAAAATAAACACGAACACGCGTATACATACGTACATGTATATATAAGACTTGTGAGTATTATAACTGTAAAATATATTTGTATATATAGATATACAGTACATGTAATGTATATATATACATACATATATATGTATGTATATATATGTATATTTATACATATATATATTATATATATATATATACATACATACATATTGGAAAGAGGAGGATATGCAGTAAATTACATCTGATACAGTTTTTAATCAGTTCACTGGAATATTTATTTTCATTATAATAAACACAGTATCAGTAAAAATCTCCAGTGCATGGAGAAATATTTTAATCGATTACTGCATTTGAACAGAAATTTAAAACCCCATGAAACACGCACTGAAATATTAAGAATAAATAAATCGTACCTGTAACTACATGAATAAATAGCAAGTTAAAAAAAAGAAAAACAATAGTTAAATGACATCCGTAACATGACCACCTTAGTGATTCTTATATATCATAGTTTAACTTAGTGATTCGAATATATCATAATTTATCTTTTTATTTTTTTAAGATCAATGTGTCCATTTTAACCGGCAAATTTCGCACTGATGTTAAACAAGAAGAAACTGAAGAAAACCAACAAATAAAAAAAAAGTCCAGCAAAACAGTTTATGAGTAAAGGAAAAATAATTATACCTGGAGAAAAGCTGATAAGTGCACTTTCTTACCTTCATTACAGGAGAATCGATAGCTTCCGGAAGTAGTTACTTTGACAGCGTTAATAATTAACTTTCCTCCTGCTTTCTCTCTCTCTCTCTCTCTCTCTCTCTCTCTCTCTCTTGACATACTCATAGTAACAGTGGACTACACGCGTCAATGATAAAATCAGAAGAAGAAGACGAAGAAGAAGAAGAAGAAGAGGAAGACAATGCCAGTCAAAATATTTATTTGTGAAGTTACGAATTAGAGATAAGAGGGGGGGGGGATGGTTTTGCATATATATCAGTCTGAAAAAATCTTGAATATACTAATAAATGAATCGACTATTTTTAATGGGGAATCAGTATTACAGAAACTTAGGAAACATAATCACACCTTATGATGAAGTCATTGTACAGATGATTTTAGTTGGATATCAAATGATAAACTCCCTTTGCAGAACGTGAAATGAAGAAGCAGAGCCTAATGATTGGGAAGTGGAAGTCATAGCAAAAATACCATAGAAATGTGATCCAAGTGAATGTAGTAACTACAGGGGAATAGCACCTACGTCGGTCTTCATGAAAATGCCCATCCCAAACAAGGTGAAGAAAGAATGTGACAAAATACTTAGAGGTGAAGAAGTTGTTTTAAGACGAATTTTGCAACAGAACATGGAATTTTAAAGTCCCTTGTTCTGACTGATACTATGGCAGGTCTTACGTCATTTTGGTATTACCATTAAAAATGCAATACTAACTGGAACTGTCTTTGAACGATCCAGATGCAAGGTTAATATTCATGGGATCTCGTCAAGTGGATTTGCAATAAGCAGTTGGAGGCTGGAGCGAAAGGTTATGGCAACCTTGATGTTTGCCTTTTTCATGAATTATATAATAAAAACAAGTAAAAAATGCGCCGAAGTTTCTTTGGTGCAATAGAAAAAGTTAAGTATACCTTAGTTTTACCAGACCACTGAGCTGATTAACAGCTCTCCTAGGGCTGGCCCGAAGGATTAGACTTAGTTTTCTGTACAACGTATCATATAATGTTGTATAAAACTATCCTACGACCGGCCAGCGGCTCAGTTGCTCCCCAGATACGGTTACGTTAGGGTACGTCGCACGCCTCTGGAAAGCGCCGCCAGACGCACGATCCACGGCTAACCTTAACCTTAAATAAAATGAAAACTACTGAGGCTAGAGGGCTGCAATTTGATATGTTTGATGATTGGAGGGTTGATGATCAACATACCACTTTGCAGCCCTCTAGCCTCTGTAGTTTTTAAGATCTGAGAGCGGACGGACAGAGAAATTCGTCACGATTGTTTTCTTTTTACAGAAAACTAAAAACGACTGGAAACGGAGGAAATTACGTACTGTTTTAATCAGTTGAACACCGGAAGAATGACAATACTTATCTATACACCTAGAGAGAGTAGAATTAGAAAAAAAAAGAATAATGAGGACAGCGCATACACAAAGGGATGAAATCACATTGGGAGGAGAAAAGATTATTGTGGATGGTTCTTCATATATTCAGGAATAGTGACACCCAATATAGATTCTCTTGAGTTGGAATTTAGTGAAAGACAAATAAAGGCAAATCAAACAACGACAGGCTTAATAATAGGAAATGGAATGTAAAATTTAGTCCAATGGCCAAGCGCTGGGACCTGTGAGGTCAATCCTCTGAGAGGGAAATCGAGGATAAAGAAATTTAAAGGTGTAACGGGAGAAAACCTCGCAGTAACACTATCAAACAATTGTTAGGAGAAGCTGGAAGGTAAGAAGGAAGAAAACGAATATGAATGGATGTACAGTAAAATGAATGAAAGGGGATACAACTAGGAGGCCAAAGGGACGCTGCAAAGAACCTTATGTAATGCCTACAGTGCACCGCGTGAGATGCACTGTCGGCGGGCTGAACAAGACTTGGAACCAACTCAAATAAACTGAATATACATTATTAGGAACTCGACAGCTATACGAACATAAATCACTGTATCCGAAAGATTTCCTTGCTTTAAAGCTTCATGGAGGGTATCAGACATCAAATGGCAGGATAGAGCGAGAAATGATACCGTAAGGAAATTGTAGAAGTTTCATATACAGTATACATGAGATAATGATGTATGGGAGATGGAGATGGCTTGGACATGTCCGTCTCACCAACCTGCCCTGGAGAGAAGAGTATGCAATAGCACATCAGCTGGGCTCCTGTGGTCAACAGAAGAGTTGGAAGAACCCGACCTACTTGGATGAAAACCATATATATATATATATATATATATATATATATATATATATATATATATATATATATATATATATATATAAAAAATGTGTGTATAGATATATGATGTGTATATATATACATATTCATATATATATACATATATCTATATTTTCTCTATATATATATATATATATATATAATATATATATATATATATATATATATATATATATATATATATATATATATATATATATATATATATGCGTGTGTGTGTCTGTGTCCTAAACAGGAAGTCCTACCAACAAAAAACAAATCAATATCTAACATAAACTTTGTTGCCATGCAAACCCTCAGACGCTACAGTAATTTTAATAACAACCGCCTGAAGGTCAAACGAATTATACTTCTTTCGATAGGTATAGATAAGGAAGCTCTCTCTCTCTCTCTCTCTCTCTCTCTCTCTCTCTCTCAGTAATTATCCCCGTCTTGTTACCAGCGGAGCCTGAGGCAACCTCCCTCACGTCTAATACGTGTAATTCGCGTTCACTTTTATCGGACCAGGAACTAATGATATATTGATCGCGGCCGGTAAGCCAGGAGGGAGAGTCGGTGATTGCTTAGTTACCCATACATGAGAAATCCCGTTTTCTATGAGATCCAGAAAGATCTCACTGGACAGGTTTTGTTTGTTTGTTTTGATAATCTAACGTATCCTGGTGTTGCAAAGGAAACCAAATAAATAACTAAATAAATAAATAAATAAACAAATAAATAACTAAATAAACGGAAAGAGGGAACGAAGAAAATAACCAGCTAAAGGAATAATAACAAGGCTTTTCATTTTTTCCATTACGCATGCGTGATATGTTTGATAACTTGCCGATGCAAATTATATAATGGCACGCCATTCATTCGCTGTCGCAATCTTTCTTTTCAACGTAAATATTTCATTACTACTTCCTTTGATGACTGATATAACGTTGTTTCTCCTATTAGGTTCAAAGAGCGAATGTCTCAAGAGTTGATAATTGTAGCCCAAGTTGGCTGTTTAAGGTATGGAACAACAACAAAAACAATAATAATAATAATAACAATTATTATTATTATTATTATTATTATTATTATTATTTGAAATACTATTACTCCTCCTAATACATAAACAAGGCAAAAAACACGATTGAACCCATCTGACAATAATAATAATAATAATAATAATAATAATAATAATAATAATAATAATAATAATAATAATAAACATTTATATAATATAACAAAAGCAATGATAAGGAATAAAGGAAAGTTCAATAAGAGATAAAATTAAACAGCAATAACAAAAGAGATATTGACAGGACCATAATAAAGGGTTAAAACAACAATAATAATAAACAGCAAATTACAATGGAATTGTGACTTTGATCGCTCCAGTAGGTATAATATTAACCAAAATAACGTCACTGGAAGATAATGAGTTAAATATAGTTAGTATGAAGCCCTACTACAAAATTAATATATAAATGAATAATCAAAATAAAGTAATACACGCCATTATAACGCAATAATGTTGTTGCTCTATAGCCAGAGAAATAACAATAACAACCCTTGTTATGATACGAACACATGCAAACATGAAAACAACGGCTTATGATGCAATCGAACCGGGCGTTGTTAGCTGATTCTGAGCTATAAACTGGCGTCACAACATCTGTGGTCACAGATTAGTGAGAAAGCCGGACAAACAAAATAGCACGAAGAGGAATATAACATCTATAATTCTCTTGTTCTAAACAAAGACGAATAATAATAATAACATTAACGCATAAATCATAACCTATGTCAAACCAATGTGATGATAACATTAAAACGTCACGCCAATGTGATTACAGCAAAACGTCACAAGCCACGTAATTATAACATTAAAGCGTCACAACCAATGGAATTACAACATCGAAATATCACAATCATTGTAATTACAACATTAAAACCTCGCAAAAGTCCTGTAAGGAGCAGCAATAAAAATTAAAATACTGTTGACGGGGAAATCATCGGAGCAACAACATCATCAACAAAATAACAACAACAAAGGTGGCAACAGCAGCATAAACAACTGTATTCATATTATATGCGGAACGACGAAAAGGTAAAACAACTTACATACTTTCGTCATCAGCAAAAGTTTTTAAGATCAGATTCGTCAAAGCAACAACAATACACTGGAAATCCCAACAACATTAACTACAAAATAATAACAACATATAAAGTTACTGCGATATATATATATATATAATATATATATATATATATATATATATATATATATATATATATATATATATATATATATATATATATAAAAGATTTAGCAACAACAACAGAACACTGTAAACACTAAAAACAATAACAACAACAATAGCAACAACAACAACAATAAAAAAAAATTACAAAATCAGAGAAGTCTTCTATTGGTTACATGGAAGAAACAAATAAATAAAAGTTCACAGAAATAAAAGCCAAAACATCCAAACTAACCGAAGAAGCAACACAATCCCTTTAAGTAAATATCAGCAAAACCTGAAGAAACAACAACATCCAACAACAGAGACAACAACAACAACAAGAGCGGCATCAAAAGCTTTTGAAGTTACCAAATTAGCAGCGTCTTCCATTGGCATACTACGCAACAAGCTTAAACACACAAACACACACACACACACACACACACACACACAAGACACCTAATAACAAAAACAGCATCTCGCCCCTTTCATAAGCAAAACACACATGCACACGCACACACAAACACTTACGCCATTGATTCCAGTACACACACACAGCCAATCCATCCATCGATTCTAGGCCAATTGCTCAAACGACTTTCCAGGAACCTGGAATCGCCACGAGAAACAGGAAATGTGGCTTCCAGGAGCCACCACGCGGGAAGGTGTGGCTGAAGGCGGCTTTAAAGATGCCTTGGGATTGGGACTGGAATGTGTGTGTGTGTGTGTGTGTGTGTGTGTGCGTGAGAGAGAGAGAGAGAGAGAGAGAGAGAGAGAGAGAGAGAGAGAGAGAGAGAGAGAGAGCGAAAATGGAGTTAGTTCACTAGTGGAGAAACAGAGTAAGCGAGATAGAGAGAAAGGGAGGTAATCGGTAAGGTTATTTTGACAAAATGTAACGTTTCTTTTTTCAGAGAGAGAGAGAGAGAGAGAGAGAGAGAGAGAGAGAGAGAGAGAGAGAGAGAGAGAGAGAAGGAATTAGTTCACAAATGGAGAAATAGAATAAGTGAGGCAGAGAGGAAAGGGAGATAATCAGTAAGGTAATTTTGACCAAGAGTAACGATTTTGGCAAAAAGTAACGTTTTTACTTTAGACACACACACACACACACACACACACACACACACACACACACACACATATATATATATATATATATATATATATATATATATATATATATATATAGAGAGAGAGAGAGAGAGAGAGAGAGAGGAGAGAGAGAGAGAGAGAGAGAGAGATTGGTTTAAAAAATCAAACATGTTATTAATCGCAAAATACATTAAAACTCTGAT
>NC_089755.1:36802620-36807620 GCF_040412425.1 Macrobrachium rosenbergii
TGTCCTAATTTCGGATTTGCCGATGATTTGTAGGTCGTGATGACTGATCATTCGTAGGGCAGGCCGCATTACAGAACACACGTACAGAGTCTAGACTAGACAGGACGGGATCTGCGGGCGAACGTCTGTCCCATTGACAGGATTCGAAAACGTTTGCTTGTCTCGTACATAGAGAAAGCAAGGTTTGGTTCACAGAAAGACTCTTGAAAGCATATGTTTACCTCCTAGACGGAAGACAAGTTTGAAAAGCAGACAGACAGACAAATGTTTGGAAAGCGTATGCGCAGTATATCTCCTGGAAAGAAGAAATGTCTGAACTGTTTTTGGAATTAGTGAAGATATGTTTGTCTCCAAGGAAAGAGTGATGAACAAAGATTTGGCTCCTAGATAAGATCAGGGAACAATCGTTTGCCTCCAACACAGACTTAGAGGAATAACATTCAACTCCTACACAGCATTAGGAAACCAATGTTTGTCTCCTACACAAAAACGTTTATGCTGTAGACAGAAGTGAAGAACAAATATTTGCATCCGACATACGAAAGTAGAACAAACGGTTGTCTCCCACACAGGGTCGATGAACAAGTTTTTTGTTATATACAAGACTGGAAAACCAATATTCGTCTTTTATACAGAGTTGAAAAAAAAGTTTGTCTTTTGATAAGATCTGAGAACAAAAGTTCGTCTCCTTGACAGGGATAGGGAACAAAAAGTGTCCCCCAAATCTGACTGGAAAACAGTTGCTTGTTTCCCGAAAAGGATTGGAGTACAAATTTCTGTCTATGTTACAGGATTGGAAAGCAAACGCTTGCTTCCTAGACAGTATTGCAGGAGCAACCTCTCTTCCAGATAGGATTAAAACATAAGTGTTTGTCGCGTGAATAATACTGGAGAGGATTATAAAGTAAACTTTTGTCTCCTAGCTAGGACTGAAGAGCAACCGTTTACCTCTTCGACATAGATGACTGGATCTCATACTCTAATTTCATGAGGTTTGGGATTACTTACTTCAAACTTACCTAGAAAGCAAACGTTTGTCCTTCAACCCTACCAAGGGGGCAAATGTTTTAATATTTAATACTGTTAAGAGACTAACGTATGTCTTTAAACCCGGTCTAGGAGACAGATGTTTGTCCTTTAACTATACCTAGGAGACAAACGTTTGTCTTTTAACCCTACCTAGGAGACAAACGTTTGTCCTTTAACTATACCTAGAAGACAAACGTTTGTCTTTTAACCCTACCTAGGAGACAAACGTTTGTCTTTCGACCCTATCTAGGAGACAGATAGTTATCCTTTAACTATATCTAAGAGACAAACGTTTGTCTTTTAACTCTACCTAGGAGACAAACGTTTGCCATTTAACCTTACCTAGGAGACAGATGTTTGTCCTTCAACCCTACCTAGGAGGCATGTGTTTGTTCTTTAATCCTGGCAGAAGACAGACGTTTGTCCTTTAACCCTACCTAGGAGACAGATACTTGTCCTTCAACCCTACCCAAGACGTAAACGTTTGTTCTTCAACTGGATCGAGGAGACAAATTTATATTCTTTAATCCTACTGGGAGACAAATGTTTATTCTTTAATCCTACTGGGAGACAAATATTTATTCTTTAATCCTAGTGGGAGACAAATGTTTATTCTTTAATCCTGTTCGCAGACAAATGTTTACTCTTTGATCCTGTTGGGAAACAAATGTTTATTTTCTAATCCTTTCTGAGAGACAAGTGTTTATTCTTTAATCCTACTGGGAGACAAAAATTATTTTTAATCCTACCGGGAGACAAATATTTATTCTTTAAAAAATCCTACTGGGAGACAAATGTTTCTTCTCTAATCCTATTGGGAGACAAATATTTACTCTTTAATCCTACTGAGAGGCAAATCTTTATTCTTTAAGCCTACTGGGAGAAAAATGTTTATTCTTTAATGCTGTTGGCAGACATATGTTTATTCTTTAATCCTACTGGGAGACAAAAGTTTCTTCTATAATCCTACTGGGAGACAAATGTTTCTTCTCTAATCCTACTGGGAGACAAATATTTATTCTTTAATCCTACTGAGAGGCAAATCTTTATTCTTTAAGCCTACTGGGAGAAAAATGTTTATTCTTTAATGCTGTTGGCAGACATATGTTTATTCTTTAATCCTACTGGGAGACAGAAGTTTCTTCTCTAATCCTACTGGGAGACAAAAGTTTCTTCTCTAATCCTACTGGGAGACAAATGTTTATTCTTTAATGCTGTTGTCAGACAAATGTATATTCTTTAATCTTACTGGGAGACAAATGTTTATTCTTTAATCCTACTGGGAGACAAATATTTACTCTTTCATCCTACTTGGAGACAAATGTCTATTCTTTAATCCTGTTCGCAGACAAATGTTAATTCTTTAATCCTACTGGGGAACAATTGTTTATTCTTTAATCCTTTCTGAGAGACAAATGTTTATTCTTTAATCCTACTGGGAGACAAATGTTTATTCTTTAATCCCACTGGGAGACAAATGTCTATTCTTTAATCCTACTGGGAGACAAATGTTTATTCTTTAATCCTTCCTACTGGGAAACAAATGCTTATTCTTTAATCCTACTGGGAGGCAAATCTTTATTCTTTAATCCTACTGGGAGACAAATGTTTATTCTTTAATACTGTTGGCAGACAAATGTTTCTTTAATCCTACTGGGAGAAAAATGTTTCTTCTCTAATCCTACTGGGAGACACATGTTTTTTTCTTTAATCCTACTGGGAGACAAATGTTTATTCCTTAATCCTACTGGGAGAAAAATGTTTCTTCTCTAATCCTCTGGGAGACATGTTTATTCACTAATACTACTGGGAGACAAATGTTTATTCTTTAATCCTACTGGGAGACAAATGTTTATTCTTTAATACTGTTGACAGACAAATGTTTATTCTTTAATCCTACTGGGAGAAAAATGTTTCTTCTCTAATCCTACTGGGAGACACATGTTTTTTTCTTTAATCCTACTGGGAGACAAATGTTTATTCCTTAATCCTACTGGGAGAAAAATGTTTCTTCTCTAATCCTCTGGGAGACATGTTTATTCACTAATCCTACTGGGAGACAAATGTTTATTCTTTAATCCTACTGGGAGAAAAATGTTTCTTCTCTAATCCTACTGGGAGACAAATGTTTATTCTTTAATCCTACTGGGAGACAAATGTTTATTCTTTAATGATCCTACTGGGAGACAAATGTTTATTCTTTAATGATCCTACTGGGAGACAAATGTTTATTCTTTAATCCTACTGGGAGACAAATGTTTATTCTTTAATCCTACTGGGAGACAAATGTTTATTCTTTGATCCTACTGGGACATGAATAAATCGTGACATATCATTATTTTTTTTATCTCATTTTCCTTCTCTTTTAGGAAATTATAAATAATGAATGAAGTATTTCCAAATAAAACATCGCTGGCTAATGAACCTTGGGGCGTTGCAGTGTGAGGTATAACTTTGTGGAATGAAATTTTCTGCATTTTCATACATTTTCCTGTTCTTTCTCTAAGTTAATGGTGTTAATTAGCTGCTAACACACAGAGACACGGCAAGGCAGCAAACAGGAAGACGTACACCCAATAATATATATATATATATATATATATATATATATATATATATATATATATATATATATATATATATATATATCTTTGTGTGTGTGTGTGTTTGTGTATGTGGGTGAGTGGGTGGATGGGTGTGTGCACAATTCTAAGCGAAAGTGAATGCAGAGAGACTACAATGCTTAAATGAGGAGACATTAATTACAGCCATAAGTCACTGGCTGAAACAGCGGCTGCCGGCTGATGATGATGAATGGAACAGTACAGAAACAATTACTGTCCATTCCATCAAGGATTCAGCCTTGAGGATAAGTAGGTATGGGAATATAAGCGTTACAACTAATGCAATATATATGTATATATATATATATATATATATATATATATATATATATATATATATATATATATATATATATATATATATATATATATATATATATATATATATATATATATATATGCCATAAATTTATCTCAATATTTGTAAAACCTTGCACCGCAAATAAACATACATACATACATACGTATATACATATATATATGTATATATGTATACTATACTGTATATATACATATATATATATATATATATATATATATGTATATTACATATGCATATATACAGAATACATATACATATATACATACATACACACACACACACACACACACACAATATATATATATATATATATATAAGCCGCCATCGACTTGACTTACCCTTCATATTTGTCAAAACATCTAATACATCCCGTGCTGATAATACGCAGTAGCCGAACACGTGTGTGGGCTAATACTCGAAAATAAAAAAAAAGGAGGTATGACCTAATAACGCACGGTTGCCATACGTCGTTAAATTATTGGTCTTCCTAATTCCCCCTTATATTGATGGCGTGTCTCAAATCAGGCGGGATTCAGCGCCAATTCTGTTTTCTTTGAGTTTATTCTCTCTCTCTCTCTCTCTCTCTCTCTCTCTCTCTCTCTCTCTCTCTTAACTTCCCTTTCTTTTATCAACGATGACATACTATTTTTTATTCTCTATTTTTTCTTTTTGAATATCGACCTACAGAGCTATCTATTTACCTATCTATGTCATTCGTTTTCTATTTTAACCATCAACTTTCTCCCTATCTTCTCTCTCCCTATGTCTGTTCATCGTTCTGTTCCTCTTAATTTCCTTCTGACTTATGAGTTAACATAGTGTTTAGTTTTTATTCTCCCTCCCTCTCTATCTTTCTCTCATTTTCTCATTCATTATATTTCTTTCGGCTTTCATTCATTTATCAAGGACAACATAAATATCTGTCTGTCTGTCTGCCTGTCTGTCTATTTCTTTTATTTCTTTTTTTTAGCATATTTATTACCATTAGCCTATTTATCTATCATTTCCTCCTTTCGTCTCTTTTC
>NC_089755.1:36815120-36827620 GCF_040412425.1 Macrobrachium rosenbergii
ACAATTACGACAATAAGAATGAATTAATATCTTTCAAAATGAAATTCATCAGCATCCTCTCTCTAAACAGCCGATTTATCCTAGCAAGAATAAAAAGCATCAAGATCATCATAAAGTAAGTCATCTTTTGTCTCTCCTGAAATAGGAGTTATTCCCCCTACAATGATAATCATCATCCTCACATCATCATTATCATCATCATCATCACCACCCAAGGGGAAATATCAAACGTAATTGAATTATAGATTTATAATGCTGCTGCCTTTCGCAGAATCATCTCACGCGCCAGATTTTTTTTTCTAATAAATATTCAATATAAAGCTCAGACTACGACAGGCGAACGACCCCCTCCTTTCAAGGATGTTGGGGAAACATCATGAGAAAGAGAGTTGGGAAGTATTTTTCCGGTAGTTCTCAATGTTATTAAATGAAATTAAAATACGACATATTTCGACCTCCGCATCCGGCAACAATAACCTTCCTTCTCACTCGCAAAAACGAATGTTTTCGCGAGCGACGCCGGGTGCGAGTACAGTGCGAACGATATGCACATTTTCTCGCCGAATGATTAAATTCTCGGGTGACATCCATAATGCCAGCAGCGTCTAAGCTACAGCTCGTTTCATAAGAGCAAGGTAGAATCACCGGACGATTTTTGGCACCTTGGTGTTCATATTCTTTGACGAAGTTCCACTAACAACACCTTTTTTTTTTTTTTTTTTTTTTTTTTTGTTAGGAAGTGAGAATGACAAAATACCACGATGGTTCGTATCCAGATGAGGACGGTTTTATAATCAGTCAATCAGCGACACCAAAATGGCATCCGTCGTGTTTGTGTCATTCCTGGTGGTAGAAGATACTCCATCAGCTTGCCAAAGGTTGAACAAAAGACGAGGCTTCCATGTCAAGCTCAAGTTTTGCAATTTTCCCCTCTCGCTGGAAGGATGGAATCTGATGTTGCCTTCTCTCTGCCAGAGTTAATCTGGGCGCGAAGGACTTTTCGTGCTTTGAATACTCAAAGGATTTTTTTTCATTTGTCGTTTCTTGTTTCCTTGGGTTTTATAACCTTCACACTTCCAAGAAAAGGTTCTCTGATCTTCGGCTGTTGACCCCTCTTTCTTGTCTTTCATTTTCTCTTTGAGCTTTATCTTTTCTCATGTTCTCTTTCTTCTTCATATTGATGAAACAAAAGTGATGTAAAGTTAATTATAATATGAAAATAAGATTAGTAAGGAAGAGATGTTCGCCAATTACTATAAACTGTCTTATTGTGCAATACAGAAGAGAGAGCCAGTATCAAAGATAGAATACCTGATAGATTACTGACTATTAGTAAGTGAAATTAAATGGATAGACAAAAAAAAAGATAAAAAAAAAGATAGAATACCTGATAGATTACTGACTATTAGTAAGTGAAATTAAATGGATAGACAAAAAAAAAGATAAAAAAAGATAAAAATAGATTACTGACTATTAGTAAGTGAAATTAAATGGATAGACAAACAAAAAGATAAAAAAAAAACAGAAAACAAGGTAAAGAGGAATAAAAAGTTCTGAGCAGCGGAAGAATCAAGGTAGGCCTAGAAGAGATTTCAGTGAAATTAGATTGAGCGTAAGATGAAGGGTTTAATGATAACATGATGATGATGATGAATCAAGGTGGGCCTATAGAGGAGATTTCAGTGAAATAAGATTGAGCATAAGATGAAGGGTTTAATGATAACATGATGATGATGATGATGATGATGATGATGATGATGATTAAGAAACCGAAGACCAATAGATCGAACAAAAACTAAGGAAGGGTGTTATAAAAACGATGACTGAACAAAGCATCGTGACGAAAACGAGTTCGGGTCGCTTCGGCGGTAAGTCCAGGATTAATAGAGTACTGCCTAAATCATTTAGGCCGTAAGCACGTTTACGTGCAAAACGGGCGCCGCGTTTAGTACCAGCCACTTGAGGATGTACGTAAAACATAAGATAATGACGGTAAATACCAAACATAATGCCTTACGTTGTTTTGGGTGTTACGGCCTCAATGACTTACTGCCGGAACGACAAGGACCGACAAAAACAAGAGCGCCACTAGTTTACTTAAATGGCGAATTGTTTCGTAATAGCACAAAAATTTCAAGGAACATTTGATGATTTTCAATTTTCATTGAACTGCCCAAGAATTTTGATGAATATAAGGCATACCACAGAGATGGGTAGTTAATCCATGAGAAGTACGCAATTATACTTACTCAAATATAATATCTCTGATGATGTTGTCAGTCGGCCCCTCTAAGCTTCCTTGTGCAAGAAAAAAAGAAAACACACAACACACACAAATATATACTGTATATATATATATATATATATATATATATATATATATATATATATATATATATATATATGTATATAAATACATATATATGTATATATATGTATAAATTCACGAATATTATTCAACAGATACCTTTTAATATTGAATTCCCTACCTGGGACGTAAGTTATTCCGAGGGTGCAGTGACTTCGATATCAAACGATATTTTCGATTTAACATTTGTGAATGCAAAAAAGTCAAGTGTGCATAAGTGATAAAAACATACTCTCTCTCTCTCTCTCTCTCTCTCTCTCTCTCTCTCTCTCTCTCTCTCACCAATTTTTCAGTTCATTTAATCAACACGTTAACGTGATGATATTTATAAGATATTAAAATGTAACATTTCTCTCCTTACAGGTGAGCCGGGAAGAAGGTGAGAAGACATCAAAGGCCTTTGGATGTGACTTCGCGGAAGTCTCGGTTGCTGAAACGAGCGAGGACATCGTCCCCATCTTCATGTCCCTGCTGCGTAGGGCGAAGACCTACTCCTGCCTGTGCCTCCATTCCTCTAGGGCGCTGCTCGACCTGACCTCGTCTCTAAACCGACCAGCATCTAGTCCATTAACGTCATCGACGCCTCTGGTATATTCGTCCCATTCTTCGACTTGTTATTGTTCGTGTCAACATACTTTCTTGATAGACAGTCAGACTTGCAGACACTGTGGGTGCTCCGACTTGCTTCTGGTGAAGGGAGCGCCTCTGATCAGAACAGGGAGTGTTAACATTTCTAGGTACTCGGAAAACGAACGGTTCAAAACTCTGCCTTCTCGTGTTCGTGTGACTCGGCAGGCCAGTGAAAGGTCGTACCGCAAGGTGAGCAGAAATAACAGCAAGAGACAGACTTCAACAAGAGCCTCTAGTTCGCCACAACAGAAAGAAGAAAGCAAAGATGGCAGAGCTAGCGGCCAGCTGAATAAACTCAATAAAAAGCTAATTGACGAGAAACTTTTTTCGAACAGAAAAAGTGAGAAGGGGGATGCACAGAAAGGCGAAAGTGTAATTAAACCGAAGGATGAGTTAAAGGTTCCAAATCTCACGAATTCTGGTCCTAGGCCGTTGACCAGATCTTTGAGTTCTCCGGAAGATTGGTCTAAAAAGGCCGATTCAGAAACACCCTGTGCCCTAACCCCAAAAACAGCTAAAGATAAAAAGGCAGAAGGTTTCTTTGCTTCCCTTGAGTCACAGAACCCCAATCTCTCCTTGTTATCAAGAGGAAGATCGTTCGTTCTCAACACTTCGAAATCGAAGCGAAATTTTGAATGTTCGTGTTCCACTCAGAACCGCACAGGATCTTTCAAAAGCAGCGGGAAGGTCGAAATTGTGACGATAAAAACTCCCAAACCAGGTGGCAAAGAGGACCCACTTCTGCCCGCTACCAAAGAAGAAACCAAGGCGAAAACGGGTAGGCCTAACCTGCCGACGACTTCTAAGAAATTCAAAAATGGCTCTATTAGTCCTCTGCAGGGCGCAACTGCCGAGGCGAACCAGGCGCAGGCAGCAGGAACCTCCACTTCTAAAAATCAAAAGCAGAAGAAAGCCTTCCAGGGGCTTGATCCCCTGGACACCAAGCTCCCTCCAGCAGCAGATGCTAGTGTGTCTCCTACCACTGCTGTTCGCCAGAGGAAATTCTCTGTGTTCGGCAGAGCCCTCGGTAACTTCCTGTCGAAAGGGTCTTTGCCTGATTTACCTAGAGCTACTGCTAACATTTGCGATAAATTTGGTTCTTTGAAAAAGACTATAAAGAAGAGGTCAGTATGATGCAGGAGAGACTATGAAAGTGTTTGCATAGTTCTGCTTTACCCAAAATTAATGGGGCGTCATCTGTCGAACCTCCCAGAAATAAATGGTGGTGTTAAAACACATATTCCTATTAACGAAAGTCACATGAGATTTTTGTGTTATGCTGTGTTTTCAAAATAACTCATTTTTTAGACACTCAGATCACAGGATGAATGGAGTGTGATTTCAGAGGGTAGATACTCGTATTTCGAGAAGACTTTACTCAGAAGGTGGGAAAAAGTGAGAAATCGCTGATATGTATCAAGAGTACTTGTTTTCACTATAATTCTCTTGGAAAACTGTAGAATATCAAGTACTCTGTATCAAGTGTATGGGAAATACCAGAATATTCTAGGAAAGAGGACACTGGAAACTAGAGTGATCACCAGAAAACACATAGTGCAGCTCAGTGAAAAATGTCAAATTAAAATTTACATAGCATTTAATTAAAAATGAAAACATTTCTCCATCTCTTGTCTTGCGTGATTGGAGCTATCTATCAAATCTTAACCCCCAAAAATTATATTGTCAGACCTGAGCGACCAGGACACTATGCATATACGTAGAAAAACGGCTGATATCAAAATCTACATTAACCTTGATTAATCCCATATTTTATAAATTTGTGTAATTTTAGCAACATTTACAGATTTTACAATTAAAAGACAAGACTGTTTGTTTGTTTTGTGAGACCACTGACAAGAAAATAATACATGATGAAAAGGAAACCAAAACCGTCCACAATACTTCTTTTGGGATAACGCCATGAACCGCAGTCATCACTTCGCTTTCATTTGAGTAATAATAATCAGACTAATATTCAGCATTCGCTGTGTGATTCAGGTGATGAACTTTTGAATAGTTTGGTAAAGAAGTGCTCGTGATGTGCAGTTTCCTTCAGAAACATTCAACTTTCAGAACCGGTTCGGAATAGTTAAGTCACGCTGAAAGTGAGGAAAATTTGCAGTGAAACGATGAGAAGGAAAAAGAGGAGCATAAATTGCTCTATTGCATCATCACTTAACACGCAGAACTGTTTTCTTATCAGCTAATATCTGTCAAGTGCAGTGAATGCCCACGTCTAGATACATACATGACTGTTGAAAAAATTACTTAATTTTCATTTATACTGTCCGTCAGAGTTTACTATTTATATATTGCTGCTTTCATAACTATAATCTTTTCATTCTTCATTTCAAATGACCCAAATCTTCTGGGGAATCAGGAAGATTTTGTTTAAATTGTGTGAGGTCCCAAAGTCCTGAAGACTCAGAAAATTTTAATCTGCGTGAAAATGACCAAAATTGTAGTTTTTGAATGTTTCTATTTTTTCCTAGTTCAAAAGACTTCAATTTGAAAATTTCCATTTTGGCTTACACTTTTGCATTTCCCAGATATTTTGGAATTTGACCATAATCTATTCAGTCTTTAAATTTTCTAATGTCCCGAATCTTCTCGGTATCCACAAACCCTTACTCTAACAATTATCATTTTAATCTTGAAAATGCTGTATGTCCCACGTCTTTCGAGGATCCAGAAATCTTTAAACTGACTGTAATCTCTTACGTCCTTAAAATGAAGTGTCCCATAACTAAATAGTAACCTCCTTGGTCTTGAACCTTTGAATGTCCAAAAATCTTAACCTGACACTTATCTATCTGATCTTGAAACTGTTCAATGTTCCAAGTCTTTTGGGAATTTGGAAAGCTTGAATCTTACAAAAATGAAACCAGTCTTAGGCTTTTTTTTTGGATCTCCTAAGTCTTTTTTTCTGAGGGGAGGGAGGGGCGGGCGTGTGGGTGGGAGGATGGGTTCAGATGGCACTGCCAGCAGCTGTGATAAATAATTTATGAAATACACGAATGTATTTAAGATTTCTAATATATATGATGCAATAGAGGCTTCGTAGTGTTTGTTATCTATTCGCTGGATGCATTAAGCTTCAAAGATATTTTTTGTTATGATTTCCTCATCGTTTTTACTCAATAAAGTTATTATACCGCTGTTTACTTATTTCCCGAATATGTACAGTAACATAAAGCATCCATAAATGTTTGTACTTTACACTACAGATGCATGTAATTACACTTCCTGAATAAATATATCGATGAATGTATATTTATGTATATAGATTACTGTACAGAAAGATTTACTCAATCACAACTGAGAGTTATTGCTCCTAATTTTGTTTATTGTAAAACAATAACATTAATCTCTTTAGCGTTTAATTACAGAGATCCTTAATAATGAAGACTTCGAACTCCCGAGAAATAATTATTTTAAACTCTTTAGTAAAAAAAATCAATAAAAATAAAAATAATAAACATGAACTTAAAGATATTGACAATCTCTAAAACTTCGTTCTAAACCATTACACATTTCTTTAAAAATCAATATCTCAATTTAAAAACTATTTATTATAAAAGTACATTACGCTCAGAGCTATTCCATAGTACTGCTTCCAATGCGGAAAGCAGCAGCTGAAAATAAATATCTTCCTAAAAATTCTATTGAAGATTTACTCTACATATCACTTACAGGCTTACCAACAAAAGCACACAGGTTGAATCTATCAACATTTGACGAAGCCGGATTATTAACGGTAAGGAAACTAATCATTATGAACCACACTTACGTTGTATCGACCACTGCTTAGTCTTGTCACCATTTGCTACGATAAGAACTTTGATTAATACATAATAAACTGGTTGACTTGCAGGCCTACCAACCTTACAAATTGACAAAGTCCATGGAGACACATTCACGTCTACCAACCCTACGAAAGGCAATCAAACATTTTCAGGTCCGCCAACCTTACCCATTAAATACGACAGTGATCTAACTTCGTTACAGAATCTATGGCACATACCTAAACAACAATTTTGTTTTACACAAAATGGAAAACCTTTTTACTTTTGTTTATCTCGGTATATTGAGTTATGAAAATAAACTTTTTAACTACAGTTATTTTTTTTATTTTCCTTAATATAAGATGATGAAAGATTTGAACTTTTAGTAAGTTAAAAACAAACATCTATTAGTATAATTTTACTATCCTTATCAGTGTCATCCTTATCATTATCGTGATCATTGCAACGTGCAGCATTTCTGCTGCAGGGGCCATAGACAAATACAGATATTAGCAAACATTATTATTATTATTATTATTATTATTATTATTATTATTATTATTATTATTATTATTATTATTATTATCAATTTTCAAAGCAAGTATTCACAGACAAACGTTATTATTATTATTATTATATATTATTATCATATTATATAGAAATAGTAAGTATTATATTGAGCTCAGAATTGTCAGTTAATTTTCTTGAGACAACCTAATATAAAGTATTTCACCTCAGACAAGATGTTCTTTTTAAGAATTTCTAACACAACAAGGTATACATCACCCTCACGTTGTATAACCATATATATACTGAATATATATATATATATATATATATATATATATATATATATATAATATATATATATAACAATATATATATATATATAGCAAATGTACATATAGGCTACGTATAACCAATAGCTATACACTTATGTATAACCAATCGGCATTCATTTCTGTATAACCAGTCTGTATGCATCTATGAATATCTCTGTATAACCAGTAGCAACCTACATCCATGTATAACCAATAAGGATGCCTTTATGAATAACCAACTAGTTCATCTATGTATCAGATATGTATATGAATGAATATACATCTCAGTCTAACCAACAGATATGCCTCCACGTATAATCAACCGGGTATAAATCTCCATATGCCATTTTTTTTATTGATTTGTTAATCTGTTATTTCTTTTTTAATAAGTGATCCCTCCTTTCTGTATTTCCCATTACCTTCTGTTACTTCTTATTAATGGCCGCCATATTCTTTGGAAGATTGAATTTCAAGTCAGTAGCCTCTTTGGACTTATCATATAAAAGGGCATTCATTTCTAAATAATAATCTAATAATAATAATAATCTGTATAAATAACAATAATATCCATAACACCTCTTTTACAGGTCTTTATTAATAGGACGCTGTATTAGTTTATCTTATATATGTCTTTTCAGATATGTTATGATTCGCTTATTCAGGCTCAGTTAGTTAAAGATATTCATGTTGGAAAATACAGTGTGCGGAATTTATGTCTTTCGTGATTTGTTAATCGGTCTGGGTTCAGGTTCTTTTTAATACCGTGACATGTTTCGACCATTTTCGTAGTATGTCCGGAAATCAATTACGTTTATTATGATAACGCCAATATTCTTGGAAGATTGAATGCGGCACATCGCTGATTTGATCACGTCTATAAATAAATTCGCATAATACAACCAAATAATTATTAATATTAATATTACACATAATAATATTATTAATTATTATTATTGATTATCTTTAGATGCTTATTTGTGAGTTTTAAAAAGAAATCGGTTGACAAAAAGGCAGTGGGACATTTCATGTCGTAAATAATGGATCGGTTTGTCTGGACGTGGGTTTGATATTTTCAGCGAAATCAATACGTTTCTATTTGAGGATTTTCAGGATGTGTGATACGTCTTTTGATAGTTCGCCATTATTATTATTATTATTATTATTATTATTATTATTATTATTATTATGAGTTTTAAAGATGAAGATAATGACACCCTTTTATTGTGTACTTAATATTAAAGTATCGAAAAAAGTGTATTCATATTCATATTATTTATTATTTATTATTATTATTATTATTATTATTATTATTATTATTATTAGTATTATTATTATTTGTAATGAGGATAAATCATTAGTTAATTATATCATTATTATTATTATTATTATTATTATTATTATTATTATTATTATTATTATTATTATTTTATTATTATTTTGCCAGACAGCTATGACCAAATTCATAACTTACATAAGTTTAGTATTAGAAAATTGCTAAAACTGATATTTATGATAATTATGACAACGAATATGTATTAATACGCACTTTTTTTTAATATCTGCTGGTTGCCACATGTTAATCCATAATTTATGATTTATTTTCTTTCAAGAAGCTATGAAATGGTTCGTTTACAAGTCTGTGTCAGCTTCCTTCTAAAATCAACAGTTCCTAAATATCAAGGTTTGGCAGCGATGTTCGATAAAAGTTAGTTATCTAGGTAAGGCAATTTAAAGCATGCAAAATACACACACATAAACACACACACTATATGTGTATTATATATACATACGCATAAATATATACAAACAACACACACATATATATAAATATATATATATTATGCATATATATAAATATATATTATATATGTATGTATATATATACACACATATATATATATATATATATATATATATATATATATATATATATATATATATATATATATATATATATACATGACTTATGATTACCTAACTCCCAATCCCTAATGCATACACACATCCAAGTAAACGCACACAAACACATAATTACACCCAAGGCATCTGAAGCAAGGTCACCGTGACCTTAATGTCGGTGTATATGCCATAAATCTTCAAGACTGTGGAAATGATCATGGCGTCCTTCGCATTGCCTTCCCATTTCTTTTGTCCTCTCTCTCTCTCTCTCTCTCTCTCTCTCTCTCTCTCTCTCTCTCTCTCTCCTTTTGCTCTGCTTAGGTTCTCTTATTGCAAAATGCCACATATGACGGTTTCTGTTACGTCTAAATGTGGACATCTATTTCTCCTTGAGGACGATTATTTTTGTAGTGTTATTATGAGAGAGAGAGAGAGAGAGAGAGAGAGAGAGAGAGAGAGAGAGAGAGAGAGAGAGATAACAGTGTTTTCGTATATTTGCGATATGCAAGGAATTATTATGAACTGTTAAAAAGAGAGAGAGAGAGAGAGAGAGAGAGAGAGAGAGAGAGAGAGAGAGAGAGGGAGAGAGAGAGAGAGAGAGAGAGAGAGAGATTGTTTGATTTTGTAAACTTGTGAAAATATGCAAGGAACTACAATGAAAGGTTAGAGAGAGAGAGAGAGAGAGAGAGAGAGAGAGAGAGAGAGAGAGAGAGAGAGAGAGAGAGAGAGAGAGATAACAGTGTTTTCTGCATATCATGATATGCAAGGAATTGAACTGTTAAAAGAGAGAGAGAGAGAGAGAGAGAGAGAGAGAGAGAGAGAGAGAGAGAGAGAGATACTGTTTTTATATTTGTGATATGCAAGGAATTATTATGAACTGTTAAAAGAGAGAGAGAGAGAGAGAGAGAGAGAGAGAGAGAGAGAGAGAGAGAGAGATTGTTTGATTTTTGTAAACTTGTGAAAATATGCAAGGAACCACAACGAAAGGTTAGAGAGAGAGAGAGAGAGAGAGAGAGAGAGACTGTTTGATTTTTGTAAATTTGTGAAAATATGCAAGGAACCACAACGAAAGGTAAAAATAGAGAGAGAGAGAGAGAGAGAGAGAGAGAGAGAGAGAGAGAGAGAGAGAGAGAGAGAGAAATGAATTGCCTGAACGGCTAATTTTCGTAAACTTGAAATGTATATATGCTACAAAAAGGAACCATAATTGAATGGGAGACGAGAGATATATAGAGTGGGAAAAGGATAATCAGTTTCCATGCAAATTATCATAATCCCGTACAATGAGTAGATGATTTAAATTTAAGATGATCTGGATGAATAAAAAAAAATTGTTTTCACAGAACATAAAGTAAAATATTATTATCACTATTACTATGGTTATTATCACAGTCGATATGGAACAATCCTAAGGTATTACTAATTTGCTGCCCGGGTTCTGCACGACAGATTGCCCACGTGCAAAAAAAAAAAAAAAAAAAATAAAAATAAAAATAAAAAAAGACACGAACATAAACAATATTTACAGTCGTTTAAGTATCGTAAATATCTCAATCATTAACCAATGTTTGGGTTTATAATAATAATAATAATAATAATAATAATAATAATAATAATAATAATAATAATAATACTGAGGTATTAATTGTAACTTATCTGGCGTCACTGATACCATGGTCACTGAATTTATAGCATGAATTTTGCCTTGTCACTTTAAAAAATCAACATTATTTATCGTTGTTTAGATAACGAATACTTTGTTAAACTTCTAAGCAAAATGATTTCACTATCAATGGAAAATTTTTAAATTACGAAATTTAAAAACAGTTTTTTTGAGGCTTGAAATTTAAAACAATGATCCCCCTAGACTGAGTTAATAACAAAATGAATCCCAAAACGATTTGGCCAGACTTCCCAGACTTCAAAAGAGGTCAGTCTAGGTCTACGTAGGACTGTCTGACCTCAAGGAAACCAGGAGATTGTGAGAGTAGTCGTCCGTAAAGATAAATCTCTCTCTCTCTCTCTCTCTCTCTCTCTCTCTCTCTCTCTCTCTTCTCTCTCTCTCTCTCTCTCTCTCTCTTTAAAATGGATTATCAATTAATCCCATCAGGTATTCATAATTATATTATATATATATATATATATATATATATATATATATATATATATATATATATATATATATATATATGGTATATATGTATATATATATATATAGATATGTATGTATATATATATAAACATATATATATATATATATATATATATATATATATATATATATATATATATATATATATATATAAAATGTGATCACCTGAATAATTACCTCAAATACCTTCATGGACAAGTTAAGAACATTTAAATTGTACCTTTTTAATAATATTAATAAATAATAATGCCCCACTTCAATCTGAGAGCTCCCCAACGTCGGAATCATTACGTCCTCTAAACATTACTTGACTGAAAACCTTCTTTTCTTTAAAGAGACGAAACCTGATGACACCACACAGGGCCTTTTAATCTACCCCGAAGCAGAAGGCAAACCTCGAGATTATTAAATACCTTCACATGAGGAAAAGAAAATAAAAAAAAAATTCTTCGTAAGACTTCTTGGTCCAATTATCCGCATAAACGGTCCCTTTTGATGAGGCTAAATAATCCTTGCTATCCACATGGAAAATGACGTTAGCGGCGGACACTAACTCGGCATACAACATACACATGCCACTCGCGCCATGTCGCCTCGCTCGTGTCTCAATTACGGCTGATTGCCTCGCGCGGCCACCTGGCGGGAAGATTGAACATCAAGTATCATTCCGAGCGAGGGAGTGGAGCTTCTTTCGACAGGGGGCGGATTAGTGACCAGGGGTGAGTTCCACGTGGGACTATTTAGTGTCTCGCTTTGGCAATATGATTATGAAGTTTCCACATATATATTTATATTTTTATTATCTCTCTCTTACTCACTCTCACTCTCTTCTTCCTCTTCTTCTT
>NC_089755.1:36837620-36840120 GCF_040412425.1 Macrobrachium rosenbergii
TAAGAGGTCAAGAAAGCTTGGAGTCATAAGAAGTCGAGAAGCTTGGCGCCATATGCCACTAAAGGTCATGAAAGCTTGGCGTCATGAGAAGTTAAGAAAGCTTGATGCCATATGCCACTAGAGGTCAAGAAAGCTTGCCATCATAAGAAGTTAAGAAAGCTTGGTGCCATATGCGACTAGAGGTCAAGAAAGCTTGGTGCCATATGTCATAAGAGGTCAAGAAAGCTTGGAGTCATAAGAAGTTGAGAGCTTGGCGATATGCCACTAGGAGGTGAAACGTTATGAGTATTAAGAAAGATTGATGCCATATGCCACACTCAAGAAAGCTTTGACATCACAAGAAGTTAAGAAAGCTTGCAATATGCCGTCAAGAGCTTGACGCCATATGTCATAAGAGGTCAAGAAAGCTTGGAGTCATAAGAAGTTGAGAATGCCATTTGCCATAAAAGTCAAGAAAGCTTGATGCCATATGCCACTAGAGGTCAAGAAAGCTTGGCACCATAAGAAGTTAAGAAAGCTTGGTGCCATATGCCACTAGAGGTCAAGAAAGCTTGGCGCCATATGTCATAAGAGGTCAAGAAAGCTTGGAGTCATAAGAAGTTGAGAAGCTTGGCGCCATATGCCAATAGAGGTCACGAAAGCTTGGCGTCATGAGAAATTAAGAAAGCTTGATGCCATATGCCACTAGAGGTCAAGAAAGCTTGGCTCCATATGTCATAAGAGGTCAAGAAAGCATGGCGCCCTGTCATAAGAGTCAAGAAAGCTTAGCACCATATGTCATAAGAGGTCAAGAAAGCTTGATGCCCTGTGTCATAAGAGTCAAGAAAGTTTAGCGCCCTATGTCATGAAAGTCAAGAAAGCTTGGCGCCAAGAGCGAGCTGTCAGGAAACCACAAAGCTTGGTTCCATACTTTTTCCAGAAAGTTTGGAGTCATAAGCTGTCCTAAAAGCTTGGTGCCATAAGCTGACAAAACAGCTTGTCGCCATAAGTTGTGAAGAAAGCTTTGAGCCATAAGCTGTCCAAAAGCTTGTCGCCATAAGCTGTCCAGAAAGCTTGTCGCCATAAGCTGTCCAGAAAGCTTGGAGCCATTAGCTGTCCAGAAAGCTTGGAGCCATGATCTATTAAGAAAGCTTGGTGCCAGACGTTGTCAAGAAAGCCAGGCACCCTAAGTTCTAAAGAAAGCTTGGCTTTAAGAGAAATATGCGTGGTGCCCTAAGCTGTCAGGAAAGCCTGACCCAATAAGCTCTACAAAAAAAGCTTGGCGTTATAGGCTAGCGGTTCCTGGCTGCCAGGTCAAGATACCTCAAATAGAAAGAAAGAAAGGAAAAAAGAAAATAGGAATCCCGTCATCTCCTGATGATGACCAAATCATGTATAGTGAGGTATTGCCGATTTTACTATTATTATTATTATTATTATTATTATTATTATTATTATTATTATTATTATTATTATTTTAAAAAGTTGTTAATAGGTGAGCAGAAGAGTAAAATGAAAATAAAACCGACAGAAAAATGTGATATATATATATATATATATATATATATATATATATATATATATATATATATATATATATATATATATGTATATATATATATATATATATATATGTATATATATATATATATATATATATATATATATATATATATATATATATATATATATATATATATATATATATATACTCTGTATGTGTCTAGAAGTAAATTTACAATGCTCATGATACTCAATAAGTACGATGTTGCAAATTTTGCAATTTCTTTTTGTAACAAAAGACAAGGCAGTATTCTGGACTCGCATTTCTTTGTTCAGTGACTGAAACAAACATCTTCCATTTTTTTATATAAAAATCATTTTGAAACCCAAATGTCTTCAATTCAATTTTTGGCAGCAGACTACTTGCACTTCCAACACAAAAAAAAACAAACAAAACAACGCAAGAAATGCCTTTGTCATCTAAGGAACTTTGTTTACGTGAGTTGTTTACAACATTCACGATTTTTTTTTTTTTGTTATGTCTTCAGGTAGGTTAGTATTTCCCCATGTTTACTTTTACTTGTTTACGCAAAAGAAGAATGTGTTTGCCGTAGGTGCCAAGTCTTGCTGTAATGTATACGGGGAGTTTTTGTTGACTCATTCATAAAAACAGTAAATAGGTAAATAACGAAAACAGTAATTCCCACCTCAAACTGTTTTAACTCTAATCCAGATTAATATAGCAATTTCTTTGACAATACTAATGTACCGTAAAACATTCTTAATTTAGGCTATCATTCAAAAGTAAATACGATTTTAAAATGATAACAATACAAGGTTAACAAAATTGTATACGACTACATCCATTCTCCAAATGCTTCTGTGTTCCTAAACTGAAATACGATTCCCTTTTTTCCAAAGATGCTATTTACTAGGCTCCAAGGACAGTCTGGTGTTTTCTGTTATCTTATTTTTGTTGTTGTTGTCCTTGCTAACTGAGCTGGCCTTATGCCAGCAA
>NC_089755.1:36845120-36860120 GCF_040412425.1 Macrobrachium rosenbergii
CAGCAACCTAATTTCTCTTTTCATCAAAGCTAATTTTTTTTTTTTACATAATCTTTGCATCTCTATAGTTCTAACCCTTTCAGACCTTTTTAACCAATTTATACCAAGTATACAGTTTTTAGTTTTCTCTAAAAGAAAACTATTGTGCCGGCTTTGTCTGTCCGTCAGCACTTTATTCTGTCCGCACTTTGTCTGTCCGCCCTCAAATCGTAGAAACTACTGAGGCTAGAGGGCTGCAAATTGGTATGTTTATCATCCACCCTCCAATCATCAAACATACCAAATTGCAGCCCTGTAGCCTCAGTAGTTTTTATTTTCTTTAAGGTTAAAGTTAGCCATAATAGTGCTTCTGGCAACGATATAAGACAGGCCACCACCGGGACGTGGTTAAAGTTTCATGGGCCGCGGCATTATACCGAGACCACGGAAAGATAGATTTAATTTCGGTGGCCTTGATTATACGGTGTAGCGGCTGTACAGAAAACTCGATTGCGCCGAAGAAACTTCGGCGCATTTTTCACTTGTTTATCAACAGTTTCTCCTCTTCTACGCCTTTTGCAGAGATCCTGCTACCTTTCATACGCCATTTATTCTGTGACAAACCTTTTCTCTCGTAATGCCATCATCTGCAACATCGCTTCCATATTACGTTCAGATTTTTTAATATCTGTTTCTTTCATTCACGGTACACTGATCTCAAATACACAAACACCTTTAATCTCGTTCACTAGTCCCTAAGGGTTCTTTTCGCCATGTCCATTTGAACACCACATCAAACGTTTCTCTGATTTTTAATAATTCAATATAAATAGCAACGGGAAATGGCAACGCAGACGTGACACCGTGTTCTCTCAGATCCAGTTTTACACTGTACACATGTCCACATATAAACGCCTCTTTAATTATTACCAAAATAATTAAGATCCTAATGACCATCAACAAATCACCACTAATAAGCATATTATTTATAAACTCTAAAAATGAACATTTCATAAGTTTTCCAGACTTAGCCAACTATAGATAATTTTTTACACTAATATATATATAAACATATATATATATATATATATATATATATATATATATATATATATATATATATATATATATATATATATGTATGTATGTATAACATGTACATGCATAGTATATATATATGTATATAAATAAAATATATACGTACTTTTTATATATATACTGTACACGTGCACGCATTATTACAGAGCTAAAACCCAAAGATATTTCCTGGAATATTAATATAAAAGTGTACAAACCGAAACCAAACTAATTCCACCGATTTATAACAAAAGCCATATTATTTTGACCGAAGTATCCACATTTCTGATCGTACTCTCCACATGTAACAAAAAGAGTCAGTTTTATCATTTGTTATCCATGGCATTTGGTTCTGAGAAAATATTTGAACTGCTTTTGTTTGTTTTTCGTAGCGAAGAGTCTTTACAAAATTTTCTTTACAATTTTTGTTCTATAAAAATCATTTTAACTTTAAAGTGATATGAGTCATTTGGTTAATAATTGAAGAGAGAGAGAGAGAGAGAGAGAGAGAGAGAGAGAGAGAGAGAGAGAGAGAGAGAGAGAGAGAGAGAGAGAGAGAGAAAATAGTAGCATAACACAAATTTTTGCAAACACAAAACATATTATATATATATATATATACATATATATATATATATATATATATATATATATATATATATATATATATATATATGCAAAAAATTAATAACAATAACTGGTTCTGTATTATTCACAGTACTGAGAAAAACTTAGCTATATGACACTACAGCCTTAGAAATCTAGCTTTATAAGGCGCTGCATTTTAAAAAAAATCATGTTTTATAACTCAAATAACTAAGTTGCAGCAGCGACCTGGTTATACAATTCTGCCTGTTTATAAACGATTTAGCCTTTCCGCAATACTGCTATATAAAGCTGCTATGAAAGCAATCAGGTTATCTGCAATGCAGAATAAAAAAAAATCTGGTTTACCGGTTACTGATGACGGAACATTGAAAACAAGCTGGTTAATTGCGACAGATCTTTGAAAGAGTAACTTCTGGTTTAGGTCGTAAAATACTTGACTATTACTGGTGGATTTTTGTCTTGAAAGGCTATTTATTCAATTATGAAAACCTGTAACAATTTTCAACAAGAAGAACATTGTAAGATCAACTTTTGATAGTTTGTTATTAAAATAACTGTTAAGCCTAAATACCAAACGGATTACGCATTATATTTTTTTCATATATGAGGTATCATAAAGGCGCGAGCAGTATTTAAGGAAAAATGTGAAATTTACAAATAGACTTAATGGAAGGATATCACAGAAACCTAACTTTTATGTTTGTTTTCCAGGTTTTCTGGAGAACCTGCGTATTTTTCGTTGGCTCTACGTAATGAAGAATAATTACCAAGGACAACATAAGGAATAACAAAACATATATACCTTTTAGAACGTCCGTGACGTCATTCATTCAATAGGGAAGAGCTACGTATCGTATCTGTGATTGGCTGGTTATCGTGACGTCATCGTGACGTCGCAGTCGTGGTGCGATTTCTTCGAGGATTTATTCTTGAGAAATGATTATTCTCAAGTTCTTGGTTACTGAATCTGCTGAACTTAATCTCGGTCTCTGCGAAAGAAAATGTTGAATGTTAGTCGATTCAAAATTATGTTACCATAGATATGACATTTAAAAAGATCTAAATAATTACGTCAACAATTTTAGTTTTCTGCAAAAGAAAACTATTGAGATGGATATTTGTCTGTCCGTCCGCACTTTTCTGTCCGCCCTCAGATCTTAAAAACTACTGAGGTCAGAGGGCTGCAAATTGGTATGTTGATCATCCACCCTCCAACCATCAAACATACCACTTTGCAGCCCTCTAACCTCACTAGTTTTTATTTTATTTAAGGTTAAAGTTAGCCACGATCGTGCGACTGGCACCGCTATAGGTGCAAACAATACAGGCAACCACCGGGCCGTGGGTGAAAATTTCATGGGCCGCTGTTCAGAGTCTCATGGGCCGTGGCTGAGAGATTCATACACTATTATAAGATATACAGAAAACTTGATTGTGCCGAAGACATTTCGGCGCATTTTTTTACTTGTTTAGAAAAGAAATCATTCGTTTCTTTCGTAAGCAAATGAAGCGCAAATATAGAGAGTATATGTTTAGAAGGCCTTATCACACGAAGAGGGTCTAATATGTGTATGAATTTGCTCACGACAGTCGTTTCTACGTCAAATTCTAACTAATGGATTAGTCATTCTGAGTTATAAACGTTACTGAAGGAATTTGGTTTGATTAAGGTACCGAGAACAACGTGAAGGTAAACTAAAGAGAAAAATAAGCATATATATATATATATATATATATATATATATATATATATATATATATATATATATATTATATATATATATACACACATACCACGTAACAAGTCGACGAACGCTCTGACGTCGGGTGAAGGCTAAATATCTGGAACTTGCTAGATCTCAGTGAAGAACATAAATATAAAAAATGGATTTGTCCTCCACGCAACAGTCTAAATTACCCTCACGCTAATATGGACTCGGTAAGCACGTAAACCATCATTATATATGGTATGCTCATCGCATTTCAAACGCAACGCACGTCAGCGCACATTCATACTCTCTCTCTCTCTTTCTCTCTCTCTCTCTCTCTCATAGCCTACATACGCACACACTTAGCACATACACAAAGGATAGCTTTTATTTTGGTAATCTCAAGAGACTGAAATAACTGATTTAAAGGGAGTTATTTTCTTATCACACATTCGATATGATTTCGACTGGTTTGACTTTTATTACTTGATTGATGATATCTTTACCTTTATATCTGATCATTTTCATTAATATTTAGGTAAACTTTGCTTTCCTTTTGAGTTTTCACGCGTGGTTAGTCAGTGGAAACATGCTAGGATTTTTCAGTAATAATAATAATAATAATAATAATAATAATAATAATAATAAATAATAATAATAATAATAATAATAATGGAGAAGAGCAAGATCTATTAAAAAGAATAGCAAAGTCATTGGAACTGATGTTATATGAGGTCTTTTGCAAGTAGAATTGAAATAATAATAAAATAATAATAATAATAATAATAATAATAATAATAATAATAATAATAATAATAATAATAATAATAATTGCTTAAGTTTGCATCTACAAACGACTGGACCGAATGTTCTCAAGCCCATGAAGCACCGACTTTGGTACCAAATGCAGGATTTGATAATTAAAATACAATGGGTCACCATAAGACCGAAAAAGCTACACTGAAATGCTGAATGATTCATTCTAAATAGCAAATCCATTGCAGTCTTGAACTAAATTTTGCCGTTGAAAGAACTTGACATGCATACGATTTCAATTCACAAAAATTCTTCTCTCTCTCTCTATCCCAGCCCTCCAGCCCCCCCATCCTCTCTGAAGGCCATTTCATCCTAAACAAATATAATTTATTAATGAGATTCTCAAAAGCATTTCCAAGAGAGCGAATGCACCGTGATGCAACGCAGTATATCTGCAACAAACTCTTCTTCTTCTTCTTCTCTGTTTTCTTCTTCTTCTTCTCTGTCATCGGCATTTCTTACTCCCTCGTGCATTCCTACAACCTTGGGAGGAAATGGAGGTGGAGCCAACCTTTGAGACTCATAAATGGAGGCATAACGCAATGAGGAAGGGTCGTATTACGGGTCAAAGTAGGTCGGATTATCAAATATAGAGATCCTTAATTCGTGAAGGTCTCGTATCTTTCGTCTGGTGTGCTATTCTGGAAATAGACTCGCCTGTCTTGCGTTTTAATCATTGATTTATTGTATTTTATCTTCCTTTTTAATTTTGCTTAACGACAGATACTGTGTGGACAGTACAATCTCGAGAACCAACCATTCTGATCTAAATTTCCCAGGAAAGCTCTGGGTTTCTCTTTAATATTTAAACAGAACATTCACGAATTTCCAGAATGTATATTACAATATTATAAAGCACAAAGGCTCTTAGCCTCAAAACACATTTGGGAGGTGCAATACTGATCAGAAAGATAAATTTTTTATTGACATAATTAAGTCACATAAATGGTACCTGCTTTAAATAACATACCTTTCTTGTACACCATACTAAAATTTCATAAAAGTCATTTCAATTTTAGATATATATCAAACTCATTATATTGCATTGACAAAGAGTTGATATTATGCTACCTTAATTTTTAGATAAATTATATAATTGATAATACACTAACGATAATAACTGGATCACTAAAAATATCAGTAAATTACTAGAATCGATTCAGTCATCTTACAATAATCCTATAGGTCTTTAAAATTATATGCTATCGTATCTTCATTTGATTATAGTACTCTTTATACTACATTATCACACGATGATCTAATAAGATCTAATATATTCTAATACAGGAATGCACTAAAGAAATAATAAAATGGCAATTAGTAAAAGTAACTTTGTTAAAATACTAAAATTTTGTATGAACCATATATGTATTTAGTTTGATAACAAAGTTTCTAGACAAGAAATGGGTATTCCTATTGGTGCTAATTACAGCCGAAACATAACCAATTTATATTTACATTTTTATGAATCAAAATTCTCGCAAAATAATCCAATAGATGGTATACTTATGCATAAAAATACCTATAGCTATAGAGATGACCTGTTTTCACTAAATAACAAGAGATAAAACATTTGATGTTAATTGAATATATCGCAGAGTGATAGAAGTTTCTAAGACTAATATTGACCCTCATAAAATAGGATCCTTCTTACATATTGATGCTAAAGTGATTAATAGTAAGTTCCTAAGTCAAGTTAATGATAAACTTTTAATCTTAATTTTAAAATACACAGTTTGCCTTCTTTTTACTCAAATTGAACTTATTATGTCTTATGGAGTCATATGCTCGTAGTGTTGTACATTTGAAAATATTTGTATGAATAGTGAAGATTTTGCCCTCAATTGCCAATCATTAGTTAATAAACTGTTAAACAACAAATTCCCAACACTGAAGATTAAAAAACTAATTAATAAATCTGAACAAAAGAAAACATGTAGCATCAGTAAATATAATTTCATTTAAAGTTAGATCGTCTGATTAATTTTTCAGTATATAACAAATTTAACTGTCCTGCTCTTTTTTTCGTGTATTGTATATATATATATATATATATATATATATATATATATATATATATATATATATATATTACTATATGAAATTTTTATCACACTGTGATTTATATACCACGTTAACTATCATGAAATGGTTACGTTCAATATATTGAAACTCCCAGATGAAGGTATCGACACGTCATTTATCACATTTATCATAAATTCCTTCGGCGACAATTCTCCAACGGAGATATAATGAGGTAGGGTGGATTCGATATTGTACATATTTGTTAAAATGATTATATATATATATATATATATATAATATATATATATATATATATGGATATATATATATATATATATTTACATATATATATATAATTGAATGTAAATCATTACTTAGGCTGTATAACCACGTTAACTATCATGACCAATATATTAACTGCGGATGAAGGTACAGTTTGAATCCTGAAGCCCAACGGTATGGATATGATAGCGGTGGTTAAATATGTACATATTTTTAAAAAAATTTTAATTGTATTAATTATAATTGTATATATATATTGGATATTATATATAAAAATTATTTACATACCATTTTATAATTGCAGGTGCTGTTACAACTTAGAACTGCTACTTGCATTTACCCTATGAGAAATATAAGTGGACACAAGGACTGATGAAGCAAGGACTGTATATATATGTGTGTGTGTGTGCGTGTGTGTGTGTGTGTTTGTGTACATATATATGTGTATATATAATATATATATATATATATATATATATATGGGTGCTATTTTTGTGACTGATAATTAATTGTAGCATGTGTGAAATCAATTTATTTACTCAATTTTTCAAGTGTTTCCATATAAATTTGCACCAAATATTTACTTGAGAGAGAGAGAGAGAGAGAGAGAGAGAGAGAGAGAGAGAGAGAGAGAGAGAGAGACAGAGAGAGAGAGAGAGAGAGAGAGAGGTGAAATAGTTTCCAGGAACAATCTATTGAAACATTTTATATAACGAGGAGGAAATAAAATCAAGCACCAGCTGGAACAGATTAAGAGAGAGAGAGAGAGAGAGAGAGAGAGAGAGAGAGGAGAGAGAGAGAGAGAGGAGCAGATTCCAAGAAAAACACTACAACGGCCGGATCATAAATATATAAGAACCGAACAGAAACTCAGATGCCGGACAGAATAAAGTTGGTTTTTCTCCTTTCCGAAGAAAGGAAAAGGCGTGGGAAGGGGATAATGAAGACGGAAGAGAGTTTCAGTCGTTTTCTTCTGCCTGTAAATGAAAGAAAAAAGGGAAAAGAAATTCATCGAATTTATTTATCTGGAGACAAAACACCTCAAGTCGAGATCCACATCACTACAGATTCTATTTCACGTTTGAAGGATTCCATTTATCTCTCTCTCCCTTCCTAGGATAAGACTGAATAAAAGATACAAAGCTTCCATTATACAAATTTTTTTTGGAAAATGGAACCAACAGTCTTTCTCAACAAATCACACAAGAGATACACCGCCTAAAGATGAAAACCATTAAAAATTCAGCACAAAGTCAGCCCATTCCAGCAGGTTACGCCATTCATTATTCATGCTTCTTACTTGTATGAATGAAGAAGCTTGAATGAAATCCTGGTCCCTCCTAAAGCCCGCCACTCCCACCCCCGCTGATGAAATATAGTGCCAAACACTCGGGGCTAGGGAAGGAAGGGGTGGGGGGAAGGGGATGGGCGTGGGAGGGATGGGCGGTTTATGTTAACTACGTGACAGAACTGCAAGATCGCTTGATATACCTCCTCCGCATCTGACCTCCCGTCTCCCCACCCCCACACTCTTTCCCCACACCTATCTCCAAGGGACTTCATTCCCCACAGAGCTTCCTTCCTTGTTCCTGCGTTCCAAGTAGATTTCAGTTCCCACACTCCATCCCACACAAAGTTTCCACTCCCACTCTCACACATCCGCTAGGTTTCCATACAAACCCAACATCCCACGGAGATTTCTATACTCCCACTCCCACTCCCACAGATCTTTTTTCCCTCTTCCACGCTCTAACTAGGCTCTCTCCACTCCCATACATCTTTCTTATCTCCTCCCACACTCCTGCGATGTCTCAATACACCCACTTAGTCTCCAATCCCCACCCTCACCCCCCACCCCCACATCACCACCTACCCCAAAATCCCACAATCAGTGGGTTTCCATGCTTTCCTTCCCATCATCCCCCCAAAAGTCTCCATAAGATCCATCCCACACCAGAGAAACTCTCCCACACCCTCCCTAAGCCACCCCCCCCCCAACAGCAGAGCAGTTGGTAGATCACTTCCAGTCTGGTGTGGCACTGGCGGTGCCGCGACTGGATGGCACTCCTGGAAAATCAATAAAGCGCACACGGACCGATTTAATCAAGCCTGGCAAAGGAGAAAACTCTTCGCGTAGCGCCAGTGATGAAAATGATCCATGAAAATGGTTATTATGCGTTATTCATTACTGAAGGGTTGGTGAACTGTAATGCGATATTTATATATATATACAGATAAATGTGTATGTACAGTATAGGAATGCGTATATATTACATTATAATATATATATATATATATATATATATATATATATATATATATATATATATATATATATATATATATATATATATATCCTTCCATCTTTTGTTTGCCTTTGCAGAGAAATAAAAAGTACTAAATAGTTTATTGTGCCTAATTTTTCTTCTTGTGAAAAGAAAACATTCTGAATAATTCGTAACCTGAAAACATTGCTCGTCCTTTTCCTTTCAATGCTTCTAGGTAGTTCTGAAGATCGATTACGCAACCATCAATTATATATCATTACTGGGCCACTAAATCTACCGACCCTAATTTTTTTTTTTTAACCTTATTGAGTTATTAAGCTGATCTGTGTCTACAAAATATGCTACAGTTCACCTTTCTGGTTTGTTAGGTTTGCATGTTCAGTACGAGAAATCATTTGAATGCGTTTCAAAAAATGTTCCTTAGTTTATTTCTACTATATTTTCTATCCTTGTATTTGATAATATACTTAAATTATCATATATTTTATGAATTAATTTGTTAATTTATTTTTTCTTTCCTTATAACTGATCTCATCTTTCTGTATTTTGTGTTACCTTCTGTTACCTCTTTCAAATGAACACCATAATCTCTGGAATCTTGGATTTCAAGTCAATGGCCTCTGTGGGCTTGTTCCATATGAATACGGTTCACCTTCTGAATAATAATAATAATAATAATAATAATAATAATAATAATAATAATAATAATTGTGTTTATTATTAAAATCGTTTAAATACATTCTTGCATTTTTCCCCATTTATTTATTTATTACATTATTTCACTTTCCTTTTTAAATGGACCATCTTTGGGTAGGCTAATTGTTTTTGCATGTTTAAAGAAACGAACATCGCTAATATATCGTACCATTCTCCAGTCTTGCCATTTTAAAGTCTGCACTGTTGATTTCATACCTGGAGAACTCGATGCCTAGGGAACTCGTTATCTAGAGAACTTTCCAGAACTGTTCCAGCGCATACACAGTTGAGTCATCATTTCCGGTCTGGAAAGAGGAGGGGTTTGAACCACCCGTGTACAGAATTTTCTGGAAAAAGATGTTTTTTTATATTTTTTTCTGTTCTGAGAAAAAGAATTCGTGACCCTTTTCAATTTCTTTCCAAAATGTTTTGAGATAAGTTTTGCGGTATATTGTTTTCGTTTATGTGTTTTCTTAAGAAAAATAAATTTTGGTTAAACGGTGAAATGCATTTTATGATCACTGTCTTTGTTCAACCAATACATTTTAGTTTTCTGTAAAAGAAAACTATTGTGCCGGCTTTGTCTGTCCGTCCACCTTTTATCTGTCCGCCCTCAGATCTTAAAAACTACTGCTACAAATTGGTGTGTGGATCATCCACCCTCCAATCATCAAACATATCATATTGCAGCCCTCTAGCCTCAGTAGTTTTTATTTTATTCAAGGTTAAAGTTAGCCATAATAAAGCGATAAAGGATAGGCCACCACCCGTCCGTGGCTAAAGTTTCACGGGCCGCGGCTCATACAGCATTATACCGAGCCCACCGAAAGATCTATTTTCGGTGGCCTTGATTATACGCTGTACAAAAAACTCGATTGCGCCGAAGAAACCTAGGCGCATTATTTTTTTTTCAACATACTCATACAAGCGCAAGTTGTAAAGATTCACGCGCGCACACTTACATGAATATATTCCAAATATGCGCATGTATACGTAAATTGTATAACATCATCCATGCATGAATGAAAGAAGACATAGGCTACGCAGAACGCACATGGTAGGTCTGTGGTATTTTGCCTCCCCTCACTGGTCTACCTAACTGTTGGGGGTATCACCGTCGGCTGGGTCTCAGAGAAAGGGAGGTGTAGGGTTATCAACCTCATCCCAGAAGAGGGTATAAATGTACGTGTATATATATACACACACACACATATATATATATATATATATATATAAACATATTAGCCAAAGTTGGTACCCTTGCCTGAGTGGTACAGCACTCTGATCACGTTTGATAGGTCAGTGGTTCGTTTCTGGCTTATCTCCCACCAGGTTACTAGCTGTAGAAATGGCCACTAGCTACCATGAGGTCTAGAAAGATGGGGCTAGCAACCTCACTCCTGAGGTGCGTGTGTATATTATATATATATATATATACATATATATATATATATATACACACATATATATAAATATATACACACACACACAATAACACACACACACACATACACACACACACACACACATATATATATATATATATATATATATATATATATATATATATATATATATATATATATACATACACATACATATTTCGCTGTCTCATAAAAAGGAAAAAGGCTGAAGTCAGACGCAGAGGAATTCGAGTCATGAAAGGGCCATCTTTTTATTCCCCGGGTACACCGTCATTATTACCAGTGTTATGTAACGAGGTTCGCGTTACTTTTCTTCTGTTATTTCCCCCCAAATATTCTTGCTTTCTGTCACATTACGTAAGAGACGAAAACCCTTATTACAAATGGAAGAAAGATGCGCTACATTATTACCAGAAAGAATGAGCTTGAATAATACATGTACTATACACCACTACACACGTAAAGTGCTGTAAAGATTGATGCATGCATTATTAGACGATGACAGACTTAATGTTTCCAGCATTTGGTTTCATTTTTAGTGTCTTGAAATGAACTCGTCAGGAAGGTGCGGTTGACTGACTGACTTATATTCACTAAAACTGGCGTCACAACATCTAGGTTACTGACGCCGAAAAAGAAGCGAGGTTTACTGTGTTCTCGTGAGCATACTGGTATCAAAAACATTATTCATTAAAGAAATAATGTTTATTCATTATGAAAATGGTTCAATATAAAAACACAATGCGTGACTTCCGTGACTAGACCTTCTAAAAAGTGGTGCAGCTTTTTTGTTCCTTTGAATTTCAACACCAATTTATTATTTTTCTTTTATGAAATGTATTATTATTATTATTATTATTATTATTATTATTATTATTATTATTATTATTATTATTATTATTATTATTATTTTGTTGAAAACAAAGTTTTCAACGAGGGACCATTGTTTTGAAATTCTTCTGATAATTCCGTTTTCATTGAGCCAGGGTAGAATTATCAGGCTGAAAAACGCTGTTGGCTAAGTGTTCGACTCTCCACCGGCCAACAAAAAATTAGAGGAAAGGTGATAGAAATTCATTATATTATTATTATTATTATTATTATTATTATTATTATTATTATTATTATTATTAGTTTATTATCAGCCACGCAAAAAGTCCTATTCCTTATGGAACAAGCCCCACAGGGAGCTGTTAATCATCAGTGTCTTGAAATTACTTACTTACAAAGAACATGGTGTTCATTAGAAAGAAGTAACTGAAGGTAATGTGAAACACAGAAAGATATCACGTATTAAAAAAAGAAAAGGTTAATTACCAAATACTGTAGATAAATAGAAAACAAATTTAAGTAAATTATCAAAATACAAGGATAATTGTATTAGGGTGGTAAGTTCCAATTCTACATCCTCAGGGAAGCTTTTCCACAGTCCAGTGGGAAGAGAAAGTTCTTACGAAATACTTGAGTTTTGCAGCCAGCGTGACGTAATAGTTATTACCAGATAAAATAATTATCGGACCCTTTAAATTTTCCTTTCAACTTTGTTTGCTATTGCCTCAAAAAACAGATAAGCTTTTGAAAATAAAATCTATAGGGACGCAAAGTTGAGAATAAGGTAACAAATAAAAATCTTAGTTTCTATCACTAAATCAAAGTAATCACATATTCTGTTTCTCCTCCTTTCACAAAATTAAGATGAAACGAAATTATGATTTGATGAGCTGCTCAGCAGAGCAAGAAACCATTCTGGCATATGGCCAACTTTTGTGAAATTAATGAAAAATTAAAATACATAACAAAAAGTTTGGATACAAAATACATCTGGATGTCTTACACAGAGAACATTTTGGTGGTTAGTGACTGTTTTCGATACGAAACTTTTTAATGCATTCATTATGACTATAATAATGTTGATGCTTACGAAATGCATCAGTGATCAAGTAACTGAAGGGAATAACAAAGCAAAAATGTGACAAATCCAGTGATCACAAAGTAAGTCTACCCATTTTTTTTGTTTTTTGTTTTCATGTATTTAAATGCTTCAGTGTTATCTTTTTTCTACTGGGCAATGGGTTTTATTCTGCCTAGCTGAGAGTAAACAGTGAAGATTATAAGTTATGGAGAAAATAGATGGCAACTATTTTACGTAATGGACTTCAAAGATATAGAAAAACAGAGTGAATAAACAATATGAAAATGAGAAAATATGTAAATAAGAATTCGTGTAACTCCATCAGTGACAGTAACAGAAGATCAGACAACAATGGAAAAGGTCATTTACATATGAAAGCATTAACGAGTTGCAAGCAAATTCGAAGTGAATAATTTACAATAAAAAAGAAAGTGAGAGCAATTTGACAAAAAAAAATCATTTAAATCCTAATTTGCATAATCAAAAACCCAATGAATCGTAAGATGATTAAATGATGGTAGTAAAAATAAACTTTCTTTGAAAAGTGCAGAAAAAAGCAAGGAAAAATATGAGGAAAATGCAAATAAACAAAGCTTCAATAAGCTGGCAACTCAATAAAAAATAGAAAACATCACAATTAGAAAATAACTACTAGATATTTACATAAAATTTGTTGAAATAGGGAGATGAAAAAAAAGGAAAATATGATGAAAATACGAATAAACAAAACGAACAAAACAACATCTCAACGAAAAAATATAGATAAAAAAGTGCGTTATTAATAACAATAAAATTCTTTGAAACAGGCTAAGAAAAACAAGGAAAAATAAGAGAAAAATGCGAATAAACAACACGGGAATGAACTGACAATTAAAAAAAAGAAAGGATCTCAAGAATCATAAATTAACGAAAAGATGTTTATATAAAATTTGCTGAAACGGGCAGAGGAAAATCAAGGAGACCTCCTCACGAATCTTGAAAAAATTAAGAGATGATATTAACAAAAATAAAACTTCTTTGAAAAGTGCGCAAAAAAACAAGGAAAAATAAGATGAAAGTATGAATAAAAATTAACGAAAATGTTTATACAAAATTTGCTCAAACGGGCAGAGGAAAATCAAGGAGACCTCCTCACGATTCTTGAAAAAATTAAGAGATGATATTAACAAAAATAAAATCTCTTTGAAAAGTGCGCAAAAAAAACACGGAAAAATAAGATGAAAATATGACTAAACAAAACGGGAACGAACCGACAACTAACCACGAAAAAAAATAAAAGACAAAAACGTTTCTGTTGGAAATCAACGTTTTGAGCAACAGGTCGGGCGGATGCTAAAGTTAACGCGCAGTCCAAGGAAGTAGAAGATTAAAGGTGGGGAGTGAGAGACTGCACAAGTATCGACCGGCCGCCCAGCTGGTACAGGAGGCCCACCAGCTGGTCCTCCTGTCCTGTCCCGCCCTGTCCCAAGCCAGCTGGTAGTGGTGGAAGTGGCGGCGGTGGTGGTGGTGGTCCTATTGCCCAACCGGAGATGCGACTTTATTCCGACAGTTTTTTTTTTTTCGTACTTGTGACGTCAGATATACAGTAGCTTGTATGCCATCATGTTTATTTTTTTTTCGCCTTTTTTTTCTGCCTTTGCCTCTTCCTCTTTGATTTCAACTTCGCTTTCCTCTTGGTAATTTGCGACGCAAGATAACTGGCCCTGTTAATTGATTTTTCCTCTTAGGTAGTGACATCATTCCACTGTCACTTTCCTCTTCGCAGCTTTCGTGCTAGATAAATCAGCCCATCAGTCATTTATCAATCCACCCTTTCCTCTCTGACGACGTAACCACACATTTGCTCAAATCAAGTGTGATGCAGAGAACAAAAAAGACGACAAAGTTTGTAAAAGTTTTTGTTTGAGTTTTTATATTTTTATTATTGTGAAGAAACCAAGAGCCATCCTCAGATGAACAGAGAAACGCCTCTTGAAAAAGGCACGTTACACGATTCGGGAAACACTGAAGCGGGTGAAGTATTCAAGATTCCGGAGGCAAAAGAAAAAAAATCTAATTTGAAAGCACACAATTAATATATACCATTTGCAGTGATGAAAAACCTTTCCCTCTGCTAACATTCGTGCATTGCACACAAACGTCTCATATAAAATCCTGCGCTTTGATGCCATACAACTTTATAT
>NC_089755.1:36862620-36882620 GCF_040412425.1 Macrobrachium rosenbergii
TCTCTATCTATGACAAGAGACGCACACACAAACACACACAAGGCTGATGGAAAGCCGCCCCCCTGAAGCACATGAGCGGTTGCCATGACGACGAGCGTGCGGGAGGCGGCAAGCAGCGGGTATAAATACAACCCGGAGCACGGCTCTCCGACCAGTTCACGCCCTCACTCTGGTGATTCGAGATACTCTCGCAGTGCTCCCCCGGAAGAGAATCCAAGTTCTTCTTCTTCCTCTGTCACTCGGATACTCACGCCATCCTTTCGTGACGCTCTCACGTGTGTGTGTGTGTTTGGATATTAACCTACGCCGCCAGCGCCCAGGAACCTCCTCGTCAGGTTCCGACCATTAGCGCGACCACCATTCCGTAGAAATCCTTCAAGATTGCGCCAAACGGGAATCACCCTTTCAGCTGCATTCCCCTCTGGATTTTAGAGGACCTGAAGGATTACATCAAGCGCTCTGTGAACAGGAAAACCACAGTGTCTAGCAGTGAATTGGTGACGAAGGAAAGTTGCCTCTCAGTGAGAATGAAAGACGACAGGAACCCTTGTCAAAACGGCCCTCTCCGAGTGGCCGTCGTCGGTGCCGGGGAGGTGGGAAAGTCGGCACTTACCGTCCGTTACCTCACCAAAAGATTCATCGGGGAATACAGATCAGACACAGGTGAGGGGAGGCCACCATGTGCTCTTCGTGGTTCGAGGCGAAAAGAAGATATATATACTTATGTAGACAAGACAAAGTTCTTTATGCAGCGTAACTTGTATTTAAAAAAAAAATGCTAAGTATTTTCGCTGAAATCAAGTAATTGCAAAAAAAAAAAAACCAGTTCAATTGATTATTTCTTATTTTACAGTCCTCTGCACATAAATATGCTTCCATTTTACTATTTAACTTTCCTGATCAAATAATTAGTCAATGCTATTCAAAGTCTAAAGCGTATACCATACTTTTAGAATGACAACACAAGAAAATAAACAAGTAAACAAACAAACAAAGTAAAATACCAAATGTTTTCGCCTCGAAACCATCTTCTCTTCACTTATTTTTCCTCTTCATTTCAAACAAATTCAGAAAATGATCACTTATAAAAAAAAACGAATTCCACTGAAACTCCAAAGCATCAAACTTATACAAAACAAACCAATAAAGATTTAAAGCTAATCAAACAGAATAAGATATTTCCTTCAAGTAAAAAAAAAAAATTAAGAACAAAAAAATTTTAAATCTTAGAAAATAAAAATAGCAGAACCTAATGAACATGTCACTAACCATCACTTTCTCCTAATCTTTCCAGACTTGCTGTACAAATGCGTCCTCCAAGTGGACGGCTCCAGCCAACCGGTCGAGATAATGGACACATCTGCAAAGGCTAATGACGAGTCTTCCGATGCCCACCTTCACTGGGCAGAGGCCTTCGTTGTTGTATACTCAGTTTCGGACAAGAAATCTTACAAATGGGCCGCGAATGCTTTAGAGGTAAGCTATCTGGTCGATCTTCTTGAGAGAGAGAGAGAGAGAGAGAGAGAGAGAGAGAGAGAGAGAGAGAGAGAGAGAGAGAGAGAGACGTAAAGAAAATTTTTACAAATTCGATACCTTGATTTTTATAAATTCTGTTATTTGCGTTTTAGTACTTTTGTTTTTTTTATATTTTTATATAATTTATGAGTGCCCTAATAACGTAGTATCCATGTGGATATATATATATATATATATATATATATATATATATATATATATATATATATATATATTATATATATATATATATGTGTGTGTGTGTGTGTGTGTGTGTGTGTGTTTATTGCATTTTTTTCAATATAACTGCAATTTCGCAAACAAAAAATACACTAGTGGTCAGAAGCGTTATTCCAGTTTTATTATCAATAAACTTCATTGGTTTATAGTATAGCAGATAAATGTCCTTTCTCACTAATTTTATTAAAGTCGAAATTCATTAATAATTCATGACTTGAAATGACATAGGCACTCTGCAGATAGCTAAGCTCATTAATAATTCATGGGGCTTTCGTAGGGGGGAACTAAACTCTGTTTATGTGTTCTTCAAAGCCAAATGCTTCGATAACTAACCACTTCTTCTTCTTTTCCTTCTTCCTCAGGAATTGACGGCCAGAAAACCCTCAGCGTGCGTCCTGATGCTGGGTAACAAAAGCGACCTCAGCCACTTACGCGAAGTGGAGGAGGTGGAGGCCAGATCGCTCGCCCTCACCCACGCCGCCCGCTTCTCCGAGGTCTCCACGGCGGAGAGCGGCACGCCCGTGTCGGAAGTCCTCGACGGCTTCCTGAAGGAGGTGAAGGCGCAGAGGAACGCCAACAACACTCAGAACGGCGGCTCCCCCAAACTCAGAAAGATCTCCGTCACCAAGATGCTGGGGTCCCTGATCGGGCGGAATTCTCCACCGCCCATCCCCACCACCCACCTCATCATTTTGGACAAGGAGGAGAAGAGCAAGCTCCAAGGGCCCATGAGGCAGCTCTGCCGACCCTGCCTTAGGCCGGCGCATTCTTTGCCTTGCTCGCCTCATACGGCCGTTTAAGGGGCGACGGATAACCACGAAGATACTACTACAAGTCCTTCAAAATAATACACGAAAGACGAAAGCACTCAAAATGCCTTCCAGAGTCATCTCATGTACATAATTCTAAGTCATTTTACTCAGAAGCTGTGAATAGAAAGGCTTTGATATTTATATAACTTATAACTAATTTAACGCGATTTGTTGAAACACTTCGGAGGAAAAAAGAAAAAAGGTCGAGAAGGAAAAGCCGAGAATCATGAGAGGAAAGGAAGAGGACGAGGAGAAGAACAAGAGAAGCCCAAGAAGAGATTATGTGTCGGACTTCAAGAAACGGTTGTTGCCTAGGCCTACATATATATACATAGCTGCTCATCGAGAACGCGTCATAGGCCTATATAGCGCTGCTCATTCTGAATATCCCATGAGGAAATTAAATGATGATTCTCCCGCCGCCCCCCCTAAAGAGTCCTCAGTGTATTATCATTCGTCACTGTTTTTCCTCTCTTGTCAATCCGTCGATTATATCTGCTGTCATATTTGCTCATCATATCATTAGTCGATACTTCGTACATTCCGCCACTCACCTGCGATATCATCGGTCTTCCCAGGTGGGAAGATCTTCATCATCATCATTATCATTCATCATCATCATCATCATTCAACATCATCATCAATCATCATCATCTTCCCCGCTGGAAAGTTCCAGAGCGGGATGCTTCATTTCATACTGTGGGAAGAGTCGATGGTTCCATATCAAGCTTCCCCACCAGGAAAAGCGAAGACCTCTTTCTTCCCTCAACAGGTGAGGGAAGAACTGAATCTTCCTATACAGTAACATCAAGTAATAAAGGGGATGATCACCACCGACAATTATGGAGAGCCGTGTTCTTCTCTTCCCGTCAGAGATATCATCACGAAGAAGAGGGAAGAATTTTAACCTTCTTATTTCGCCTTCCTTCGGGAAATATCATCATCAACGAAGGGAAGAGTTTTATCTTCCACTTATTCTTCATCCCTCTCTCTCACATTCATCTGTCCTTCCCATTCTTCTCTTCCCATCACTCATCTATAACCTAAGCCAAAGATTCAATGTTGTCATTTATTTCATAAGCTATACACTCATAACTGTGATATGAATAAAATTCTTTTTTTGTACAGTATATTACAGAAGTTTCTATATCTTTTAATAAAAAGAATACAGTTATCCCCTTGTGTTTTATGCAACCTTTGTATTTTCTGACAATTTTCTTCAATGCATTTTGATCATGTATATATATATATATATATATATATATATATATATATATATATATATATATATATATATATATAGATAGATAGATAGATAGGTAGATACAGATAAATATATTATCTATGCAAATATAGAGAGGTATAAAATCCTGTACAGGCTGATAAAAATGCCTAAAAAATATTTCCAAAAGACCTCATATAAAAATTCTAATAAAGATAAAAAAAGTCGACTGAACAAAAAATAAAAAAAATAAAATAACCAACAAAAATCAGAAGTGGTGCTCAAAAGATCAAGGAAAACAAACAAGGCAATAAACAAATGGTTAACTACATCACTGAACGATGAACATATCAAAATCAGATAAGGAAAACAAACAACCAAAATGACTTGGATTAATGTGAACAATGTTAACCTAGGAAGAGAGAGTGCCAAAACGAATATCCAGATAAACAAAGTCATCGACAGAGAATCTATTCGACAGTGCCAAGCCCCACTGGCACTTGCAGACAGCCAAGTCGCTCTTGTCCTTAATTACAAACCACACTCTCTTAGACAGACCTCTCTTGCTTACAAGAGAGGTTTTAGTAATTGGACGCAGACCTCTCTTATCTGTTTGGAAAAAGTAGATAGGGGTATGGACAACTTTAAAATGATTTTGTCTTCTCGTAAATGAGCCCCTTGCTGAGGATACAGAGTCAAGTACTTATAAATAAACATTCAAAAAAAATCTTCAAGTCTGAAAACGAAATCATGATGATTTCTTAAACAACATATACATTAAATTTACAAAACAGCACCCGTGATTGTCCCAGTAATGATAACTGTAGCACAATCTAAAAAAATAAAATCATCTAAAATATGAAAAACGCATTAAACAGTGAACGTCTTATCTGCAAGACCCCAAAATCATCCCCGATAAAGACTGTCCGAAGAAAATTGAAAACAGCCACGACATTCCCAAAAGCAACTAAAGAATAAGAACACTTATTTAGACCGAGTACGAACGTCAGCGTGAAATGGCTCTTGGCAGATCGACCTGACTGTTCCTCCGAGGCTTTATATGTCATACTTCATTATCTATTCACGTAGGAATCGCAGTAATACACTTGCTGACGTTTCTAATATTGAAGTTCGACGAGAACAGGGAGTTTCATATTGGCTCAGGTGCTTCTTCTGGGGCGTTTCTTTGCTGTATTCATAAGTTCTAAGGGTTTAAGTCGCAGCGATTAATAACTCACAAAATGAGTGATCTATACGTTAGCACGCACATACACACACTGGCATACAAACATATAAATGCATATATATATTTTGTATACACACATACATATATATATATATATATATATATATATATATATATATATATATATATATATATATATATATATATATATATATATATACATATATATATATGTATGTATAACGTTCAGCCTTTTCTCCAAACAGGGATTGACTTAAGTAATGAGCAATACACCAATCACTACCATATTCACCGTTTAACTGGCGAATCATGGACGAACTCCCTGTGGAGAAAATTTCCTCGGCCTAACTCACTTCATTCACTATCACAGGAGACTCATTCACAGCGCGTTGAACACCTGTCTGTATGTGTACTCATAAACACAAACACATTATATATATATATATATATATATATATATATATATATATATATATATATATATACATATATATATATATATATATATATATATATATATATATATATATATATATATATATATATATATATATATATATATATATATATATATATATATATATATATATATATATATAATTTGTGGAATACCGGGCTCTTTTATACCAGCAGTTTCTCAAGGAACCAGGAACCTTCTTCAAGTTCCTATTTCGTTTCCGCTCTGAGAGGGCTTAGAAGCAGCTGCAAATACCTGATAATTTGCTGTGCTCATTTATGAATCTGTTAGTTCCTCATTGGACGGTTGGGTATCGTTCTCAGCTAGCACTCTGTTGGTCCCGCGTTCGATTCTCCCACCGGCCAATGAAGAATTAGAGGAATTTATTTCTAGAGATAGAAATTCATTTCTCGATATAATGTGGTTCGGATTCCACAGTGAGCTGTAGGTCCCGTTGCTAGGTAACCAATTGGTTCTTAGCCACGTAAAATAAATCTAATCATTCGGGCCAGCCCTAGGAGAGCTGTTAATCTGCTCAGTGGTCTGGTAAAAGTAAGATATACTTAACTTTTACGAATCTGTTTAGGTTTTCTGGTGCAGGCTTCTAATGCTTCAATAAGCTTCCGAGGTTATAAGGAAGTTATCGAAAATGCTTGAATTCATTTGCTTAGACATTTCTTTTAATTCTGTTTTATTAATAATTTTTTGCTGTTGTTTATTTGTTATTCTCATATTGGTCTTTTAATTTATTTTGTTTTATATATTGGTATTTCTTTGAAGATTGCTTCGCTTGTGTAATAATCTTTTGCTTTGCTTCATAACAATAATAATAATGATAAAAATAATAATGTGATAGAAATAATAAAATTATTATTATTATTAACTGATCTTTTACTCTCTAACTCTCAGTCTTTTCTCTCTCTCTCTCTCTCTCTCTCTCTCTCGCTTTAGCGTAGTACTCATGATGTGTGATACATAACCCAGTATTTTCCTGCTGTATGTGCTAACATCTCCAATAAATCATGTGGATCCTTACTGAGGACAAACGCCAATGCATAAACGATCGGAGGAATAATTAATTAATGACACGATGAAGAAAAATAACGAAGTAACTGCTCGAGTACGTATGAAAAACAGATGAATAAATAAGGGTTAAGTGTAAAAAATTATGGGCAATGGAAAATAACAATTGTGGGAGTTGGGAAATAATAATTAAATAGTAGTAGAAAGTAACAAGTAAAGGGCATTTGAAAATAACAGGTCAGAGGAAAGGGTATTAACAATTCTGGGCAATGGAAAATAAAAATTCAATGGTAATATAAACTAATAATTCAGGGTAATGGAAAATAACAATTCCGGGCGATAGAAAACAACAATTCTGGGCTATGGGAAATAACAATTCAGGTAAAGGACAACAACAATTCTGGCCAATAGAAAATAACAATTCTGGGCAATGGAAAATAACAATTCAGGGTAAAGGAAAACAACAATTTAGCCAATAGAAAATAACAATTCTGGGCAATGGAAAATAACAATTCAGGGTAAAGGAAAACAACAATTTGACCAATAGAAAATAACAATTCTGGGCAATGGAAAATAACAGTTCAGGGTAAAGGAAAATAACAATTCAGGGCAACAGAAAATAACAATTCTGGGCAATAGAAAATAACAATTCAGGGTAAAGGAAAATAACAATTCCAGGCAATAGATATTAACAATTCTGGCCACGGAAAATAACAATTCAGGGCAATGGAAAACATTAAATGAATAAATTTGTGAAATAAGAGTTCAGGGTAAAGGAAAAGAACAATTCAGGGCAACAGAAAATAACAATTCTGGGCAACAGAAAATAACAATTCAGGGTAAAGGAAAATAGCAATTCCAGGCAACAGAAAATAACAATTCTGGCCAGGGAAAATAACAATTCAGGGCAATGGAAAATATTAAATGAATAAATTTGTGAAATTTACCGAATATGTACAAAGCAATGAAGTGATGATAAATTCATCAAGTGAAACGTCATAAGTTCATTATTTATTCATTGATAAACAGCCAACGAAAGGATGCAAATACACAAATGGATTGTTAGAAGTCGTAATAAAATTTCATAAAAAGGAACACACTAGAAAATTATATTGTCCAGTTATTTCATAAACATACTAATGAACTGATAAAAAAGACATGATAAAACGTAAAATTAAGAAAAAAAATTTATTTGGGCAATCATAACAGTAATGGTTAAAATTATTAGCACACAGTTATAAGGAAGATGGAGTGAAATTTGATAAACAAATTAATGATAAACAGAAATGACAAAGACAACTAAATAGATAAGTGATAAACAAAGAGAACAAAGAATTACGCATCTACATTGATAGAATAAAGTAAAACTAAAACAGAAAGATAAAATACAGGCAGAAGGAAGAAATAAATACGTATACATAAATAATAAATGAATAAGGTCATGAGCGTTTGTATCAATCATACACAAAATGGATATTGGAAAAGACTACGCTACCATTTTGTGACGTACAATCGAGCAGAAGTCTTTAAAGCTCATGTCTCTCTCTCTCTCTCTCTCTCTCTCTCTCTCTCTCTCTCTCTCTCTCTGCCTTAATCCTTTTGTGCTGTGACATAATACGTTATTCATGCTTTATTCATTACGTAATTAATTTGATTGATGCCATCCATCTGTTGTGACATATCTTGCAAATAATATGTTATTAGGTAATTTTTTTATTATTGTCAGATATCTATCTATCTATCTATCTATCTAACTATCTATCTATCTATCTATCTATCTATTTATCTATCTATCTATCTATCTGTTGATTACATGTAGTGAAAAATATCCTTACGTCAAAGTTCTTTATAAAAAGTAATTCCTTAAGAAAATGATCATTCTCTCTCTCTCTCTCTCTCTCTCTCTCTCTCTCTCTCTCTCTCTCTCTCTCTCTCTCACTTTTGAATCTTAAGTTCATATCTGATTAAACCAGCTGACATAAGTGGCACTTGGCACCAGCTAGTAACAATTCATTTTTCTCTCTCTTTCTCTCTCTCTCTCTCTCTCTCTCTCTCTCTCTCTCTCTCTCTCTCTCTCTCTCTCTCTCTCTCTCATTCCAGTTCGCAGTCGATCAAACCGACTGACTCACGTGGCACTTGGCGCCAGATATTACCGATCTGTTTATGGTCTCCGTGGCGGCCACATATTTGGTAAGCAAATCATGCTTGCAAGCTGTCTTTTCCTTTTTAGTTTTTTATTCGCACTTTTTTCTGTCCGCCCTCAGATCTTAAAAACTGCTGAGGCTAGAGGGCTGCAAATTGGTATGTTGATCATCCACCCTCCAATCATCAAACATACCTAATTGCAGCCCTCTAGCCTCATAGCCTCAGTAGTTTTATTTTATGTAAGGCTAAAGTTAACAATAGTCGTGCGTCTGGCAAAGATATAGGACAGGCCACCACCGGGACGTGGTTAAAGTTTCATGGGCCGGCGGTTCATACAACATTATACTAACACCATCGAAAGATAGATCCATTTACGGTGGCGTTGATTATGCGCTGTAGCGGCTGTACAGAAAAATCGATTGCGCCGAAGAAACTTCGGCGCACTTTTTACTTTTTTTTTTTTATTGAAAACGATTCTAAACATTCGCCCAGTATAAATAGTTGTAATAGACCAATTCTGAACCCCTAACCTTCCTTTTATTTAAAAAAAAAAAAAAAAAGGGAATCATTAACTCTAGCCAGAAGGAAAGTTGAAATTTACATAGAATACACCATGGAAGTATCTTAGAGCAGATTCAGTTACTAGCTACCACCCACAAACACCCCCAATTTCCACCCCAAAATATTACACACAGAATAACGGGATGGGGGCAAGAGGGGAAGCTCAACCAGGAGAGATAAATAATGCAAACAACAATAATCAAAGTCCTGGAATAGATACTTAAGAATCTACTATTTGAGAGCATACCGCTGACACTCATTCTCAGTATGGAAGAAGTCCCATTCATTGTCTTGGCCAGAATAAGTTGATTTTCTGCGTGCACACTTCCGGATGTGCAAAAGTGTTAAGCGTAAAGTGCCAAGTATTGACGCCAGCAAATATTCTTCGCCGTATCAAGACTGATTTCAAGTGGCACTTGAAGACTTATTGAAAAAAAAAAAAATTCGAGCAATGAAGCGGCGAACACTTCCTGAAAAATCCGGTTTAAACGGGTTTCGATGAAGAGGTATTTTCGGTTTCTATTCGGGGAAGAACAGAGGTTAACATCCTCGTCTTTGGTAGAGTCTGGATGACATAAGGTCTTCAAAATTAGAACAGAATAATAAGAATATTAACGCAAGTTTGTGCTCTGATAACTGACTTTCACTACCTTGACAGAAAAACGCCTTATGTCCAGACTTGTCGCCAAAATGCACACAACTTTGTAAGACAAAGCTAATCATGTTATTCAGTCATTTAGTTATAAGCCTATCTTTCATATTCTACTTAGAAAAAATCAGCTAAACAATTATGTCACTATTAATATAACCATTACAAATGTAGTGACTCACTGACTGAGAAAAAAACTAAAATTATAAATGTGTTTTTTAACAATTGCTTGAAATAATAAAAACTTAATGTGGTATAATTTTGACATTATTTCAATACAGCTGTAACGTTACTAAACACATGAGAATATTTTCGAACAGTTTCAATTCTGAAAGTTTTTCAGTTTAAAACTGGGTTTAAACTATACGTTACTAGGAGGCAAAGCAAACAGACAAAAGAAATAAAAGGAAAATAATAATAATAATAATAATAATAATAATAATAATAATAATAATAATAATAATAATAATAATAATAATAATAATATTTCTTCTTAGGTTGGTGGGGAAGAACCTCAATGAATACAACGCAGGAAGTGTTCTTCCTCCCCACCAACTTAAGAAGAAATATACCAATAATAATAATAATAATCAATAATAATAATAATAATAATAATAATAATAATAATAATAATAATAATAATAATTCAACAAAGCTATAAGTGGTTCTAGTTCTGTCATAACCCTGTTATCAAGACATAAAAAGGCGATAGTTTGCCTTAACGTTTTGCAGTGAAAACTCTAATTCAATGGGCGACCAAATGATCCTTCAACAGACCAGATCCGAGTAAAAGACCATGAAGAATTAAAAATAAAATAAATGTAGTGATCGTATTGTTCTTCCTTTAACTTCTTAATGATCTGAATTCAGATTTAAAAGGAATTTCCAGAAAGAACACCAAGACACAAGGAAAGATTTTACGAATGTTAGAATTATACGTGTGGGAGGACAAGGGTAGTCTCTCTCTCTCTCTCTCTCTCTCTCTCTCTCTCTCTCTCTCTCTCTCTCTCTCTCTCTCTCTCTCTCTCTCTCTCTCTCTCTCTCTGCAAAGGTAGGAATCAGGTGGGAAGAGGTTAAATGGACCCCATTTCTATTTAAATATTCCTGAGTTGTTCTGAATCTTTGAAATTTCACTTGCCTAGCTAAACACTGATACGGGTCTCTGCAGCCAATGACGTGATAACATATTACTTTAAATAAATCGATTGAAATTCGGACGTCGATTCGGTTAAGGAAATCGCCAGTCAACCTATCAGAGGGTTTTACAACACAGCCCTGGAAAAGTAGGGGTCAACAATAGTGCGTCCGATTTCTTAAAGATAGGTTGTCAGAGCAGGACAATGAAACCTTCACATGACAAGAGAGCAGATATAATTAAATTCCACTCTTTTTCCACCCCACTTCTCTTACATGCTGTTTTTGAGTCCGGGCTAGAAATGGGCACTGGATTACTTAAAAGTGCCATTGGCATCGACATCCGCAAAACAAACAAAAAATATAGAAAATTAATAAGTTGCGAACAATGTATTTAATTGGCGCAGATTCGTGGCTGACCTTATCAAGAGCATAATAGGCTGGAGAGAACAATGGTATTAAGGCCATCTTAACTTATTATTCCTGCCATTGTTCCGGCTGACCTGATTCCCTTACCCCAATAATCATTTTCGCAATTAAATACTCTCTTTCTCGTGTTTTCCCCCCTTTTTTATTATTCTTTTCCTTGTTCTTCACTTGGAATTCTAGAGATCCCACGTAGAGACTGTTGCCTTAGCTTTCTTTAAGATTTTATTTCTCATAAATATTCCGAAATTTACATTAGCTTTCTTTAAGATTTTATTTCTCATACATATTCCGAAATTTAAATAAGTTATGAAAGAATTTTAATATTTATTTTGTGATGAATATCATGATGATGCTAGCAATGATAAACGTCAATTTTTCTGAGGTTTTCTTCGCAACACTTAAAATTAATTTGTACACTGAAGGATCTTTTGGAGTCTTCTAGAGGAACTCTTTGGAGAATTACATTGAGGATCAAGTCTGTTCTGTAGAAATGTAACTCGTATGAGAAACTAAAGAAAAAACACCTGTATAATTTTGTGCCTTTTATCTGTTTAGGAACTCAAACCAAACAAATGATTTCTTACGCACTGCATAATGGTTTTCATTAAGGTTTCCGTGTAGTAATCTAAAGATCAGGATGAGCTGTGGATGCGTTTGCTACACGGGATGGCTGAGGAAGGACAATGATGAGCAGGGGAGGTAGAGGAAAGAATTAGTTTATGAAATGGCTGTGGAAGGAATGGGAATGGCAAGGGGTAATAATAAAGGAGTATCAGCTTTACGAGGTGACTGTAGAATGGCTGGATGGAGAAGGAACTCTATTATTGTTCCAGAGGGATTAGTTGTATGAGATGGGTTGGTCAGGAGCAAAGAAGTATTAAGAGAGGGTTGTGAGAGGGTCAGGTATATGAGGTGGTTGTAGTAAGCGAAGGGGAGAATCACGCGCTGTTGTGGAAGTTTAAAGTTTAATAAGAGGGGTAGAACATCATGAATTAGTTTCAGTTTTCTGAGGTGTTTGAAGAATGTGTCTGGAAAAGGGGAGCTGTAGAAAGTTTTTTTTTTTTAGGATGGTTTCGTAATGATTAGCAAGGACACATAAGGATCAGTCGGGGGTTGTAGATGTGTTAGGTATATCAAGTACTTCTATTAAGACTGGTAGGTATAGTGCAGGATCCGGTGGTCTTGTGGAGAGATTAGTTTCTTGAGATAGCTGTAGAAGGGGGCTGTGGAAGTATTAGTGAAGGACGTGGTTGTAGAATTATAGGTAGGACTACGGAAAAGAAATGAAGGGAAATTTCGTTTCATTAATTATAAGTAGAATGATCAGTTAGAGATAAGAGAGTCTCAGGTGATTTATGAAGAAAAAACCATTAGGAGAAGCTCACGGAAGGATCTGCAAAGCAAAGGTGGATCCTGATAAATTCTAGAAAGGGTATTCTATCAGATGGTTGCAGATGGATTTGTATGAACAGAGAATGTTACAGAACTTTTATGAACAAGAACGCTACAGAGGCACAAAACATTGTTATAGGTAGGGTACATTTAAAATTGACTATGGGAAGGTGGTATTATTGAAGAGATTTTGCATACTTCGAGAAATGTTTGGTATGGGTAGGCCAGATTGAAGAGAGACTACGGATGGGCTACTTTGTTTGTGAAAAGACCTAAATGTAATCGCTTAACAGACGTTGCTTTGACTGGCCACAACCATTTGGCCTATCATGTTCCATGAGCTGCCTGGTTAATGCCTGTATTTGTTAGCGTTATCTGATATTGCTTTCTGACAAGCGATCTTCCGCGGTTAAAGTTCAGGTCATTGCTAGAACTTTACATCATGAGTCTCTCCCCCCCCTTCATTTTTCGATTCTTCTGTTAAATGTTTTCATAATATGGCAAATCAATACTCGTGCTAAATCAGTATATGGCAAATCAATATTCGTACAAATCAATATTCGTACTAAACAAGTATAATATTCACACATTAATGTTTAAAACTGAAGAGATTCCGCTTCTTGCACATACACGTACATAACTACATCCACTGGTATTGCATACATAAATTCAGAGTTGACCTTTTGCCAAATACCTTTCAGGGTTTTTTTTCAGTACAGTAAAATTCTCAACACACTCGGTAATTAATGTCCCGAGTTTCCCTTCAAGGACCGTTCATTCACCTTCTTCCACTTCTGGCGCGAATTTGATCTTCTTGCTGTTTTCTTTGGATCATCACAATCGTGTTGCAAACGTTTCCGCCAAGAATGAAGCAACTACAAGGACTGGTTGATTTATAGATTTTAGGCATACATGCCAAGCACTGGGGTAACTAAAGCTATTAAGCGCTGAAACGGAAATTGACAGTAAAAGTTTGAAAGGCGTAACTGGAGGAAAACCTCGCAGTTGCACTATGAATCAACTGTTAGGAAGGGTGGACAGTAAGATGGAAGAAAGAGAATATGAAAGGAGGTACAGTAAAAGGAATGAAAGCAGTTGCAACTACGGGCCGAAGGGAAGCTGTAAAGACCCTTAAGTAATGCCTACATTGCACCGCATGAGGTGCACTGACGGTACTAACCCCCCTACGGGGGCAACTACAAGGAAAAAAAAAGCAAGAAAAAACTACAGGTAAAGAGTTGTTTGGCTTCAAAGACTAATTCATTCAGAAAACCAATCAAGATTTTTTCTTGGTCATTGCCAAAGTGCAGTTTTTAGTTTTCTGTAAAAGAAAACTACTGAGAGCAATTTGTCTGACTGTCAGCACATTTTCTGCCCGCCCTCAGATCTTAAAAACTACCGAGACTAGAGGGCTGCAAATTGGTACGTTGATCATCCACTCTCCTACCATCAAACACACCAAACTGCAGTCCTCTAGCCTCAGTAGTTTTTATTTTATTTAAGGTTAAAGTTAGCCGTGATCATGCGTCTGACACCGCTAAATGTGCCAACAATACAGGCCACCACCGGGGCGTGGCTGAAAGTTTTTATGGGCCGCGGCTGAGAGTTTCATGGCCCGTGGCTGATAGTTTCATACAGCATTATAAGCCTACGCTGTACAGAAAACTCGGTTGCGCCGAAGAATTCGTTTTTTTATTTAATTTGGGGGGTTCTGAAAACGTTACAAATTCCAGACACATGTTGAAACATTCTCTCTCTCTCTCTCTCTCTCTCTCTCTCTCTCTCTCTCTCTCTCTCTCTCTCTCTCTCTCTCTCTCGCTGTCTCTCTCTCTGGCCCCGTAGCAAATTGATAACCAATTTAACTTACAAACTGAATGACCAACGTTCGAATTTAGAATCGGACGAGGATGGATGATAAGGGGGCGTATCCTAAAAATCCATTCAGACAGTTCACACAAGAAATGAACGAGGTACCTAATTGTTAGTCAGCTGTTGTGAATAGCAGCTGGGATGGGGGTGGGAGAGAGAGAGAGAGAGAGAGAGAGAGAAGAAGAGAGAGAGAAGAAGAAGAAACATTGACAAATATATATATATAATATATACATAAATGCACAATACTAAACACATACACATACGCACACAACCGCGCACACACACACACATATATAGATATGTGTGTGTGTATGTGTGTGTTTGATTTTAAGTCTGCATCCTGTTGCCAACCGCGAAGAAGTGAAGGCACAATTGATACTAGTTTTACGGACGAGAAAAATCTGTGAAACAAGAGGAATTAATGTTCTGTTGCCAACTCGCAGTCACATTGTGAACAGCGGAATATTTAGCAAATTCGCAAATGCATTTGCTGTAGTCTGGGGATATGAGGTTAATTTCGTAGAACTAAAAGAAAAGTAAATTTGAAAGTAAGGGTTTTTTTTTTTTTTGGTATGGAAGTCATGACTTTCATCAGCAACAAAAATGGAGAATTGCTAAAAAGGGGAAAATAAAGTAAGAAAGTATTTCTAAACACAAACCTGATACGAATGATGAGCAGAAATACCCAGTTAAAATATAAATTCAGCCGACATAAATGGATTTTAAAGTGCGACTTTTTAAATGTTTAACTGTGTAAAATCCCAAGATTAAAAGGGAAAATAACAATCGATTAATCAAACAAGCAAATCACTGCAATAAAGAACAACCAATAAAACTTAATCTGCAAATAAGGAACCTCTATACCAAACATTATAATACCCTTCGCTTTGAACTCATTAACCTTCATCGTACATGACCTTTTAATTTGAAAATAATTTCTTAAGAAGATTAAATCAGAAATGCCAAATTTTTTTCAATAAATTTACCTCATTTATGCACCATCGTTTGTATATTTCTCTTAATGGTTGATAACTTCCCTTTCATGATCAAATTAATATATAATAATGACCGACAATACGGGATCTCATTAGCTTAAGTTCAGTGACTCCCTTGACTTCAAATTCAGTTTTCATGGGATTTGTGTTGTCATTACGTGAAAACATGACGGTCTTCCTATGTGGCATTATTTGTCACTTAACACAAGCCATCCTATGTTGCATTGTCATTTCGCGAACACATGACGTTCTACTTATGTTGTATTTTCCCATGCTATTCTCTCTACGTTGCATTATCATTCAGTGAGCACATGGCGTTCTATCTATGTTGAATTATCATTCAGAGAACTCATGACGGTCTACCTATGTTGCATTGTCATCCAGAGAACACATGATAACATATATATGTTGTATTATCATTCAGAGAATGCACGGCAGTCTATCTATGTTGCACTGTCGTTCAGAGAACACGTGACTGTCTTTCTATGGTGCATTATCAGTCAGAGAACTCATGACGTTTTATCTATGTCGCATTATCATTCAGAGAACACATGACTTTCTATCTATGTTATCATGCAGAGAACACAAGGTGTTCTATCTATGCTGAAATACTATTAAGAGAACACATGACGTTCTATCTATGTTGAATTATCATTTATAGAGCCAATAAAGTTCTATCTATGTTGAATTATTCTTTAGTTAACACATGACGTTCTATTATGTTTAATTATCATTCAGAGAAGGCATAACGTTATATCTATGTTGCATTATCATTCAGGTCTACTTGATTCTTAATTCCTGAACACTGACGCCGATTCAAATACTGGTGACAATTTCTCTTTGAGCCAATTTGCCAAGTACATTTGATAAGATTATACTAATCGAGATAAGTTTAACGTCTCTTTTTTAGTTATATCTGTTGATCTTTCTTTACATAGCATGTTCCTAATTCTTTGTTTTATTAGCTTTTCTTTCTATCCAAAAATTAGTTTATGTAATGACAAGGATTAGATGACGTTCCGTCCATAATACTATCAGGTAACAGCTCAAACTATTAATCTCTCCTCCTAAAGCAATATGTATAAAATGTATAAAGGTGTAATATTTACTCTCTAATATATATATATATATATATACATGTATATATATATATATATATACATATATATATATATATATATATATATATATATATACATATATATATATATATATATATATATATATATATATATATATATATATATATATATATAATAATATATAAAATGTATATATATGTACATATTCCTCGTTCAGTAAGTTAAAACATGTTCGTTGAACTTTACCTCTAATTTTCTTTTGTTATTTCAATTCAATTTCAATTTGTTCAGTACTCAAAAAAATAGCAGAAAGACTACCTTGTGAAACAAATCAACAACATTAAGACCAAGTAAACAACGAGAACAGATAAACAACACTGAAAACAACACAACGAAAAGAAAGAACGCTCATCCACTCCACTTCGCATTCCTCAGACCCATCATTCGAAACAGATATTTGAGAGATTGCTATCTTAAGTAAGAGCAAAATAAATTAACCTTTATTTGACTAGTGCACAAGGCCTCGAACCCAGTGACTTCTCGAAGTGCAGTTAGCTTCTAGTTTCTTCTAGAGGCGATAATGGGAAGTTATTTGCTCCACATTTGTGCTTTTTTTTTCTTTCTTTTTTTTTTGTAGTTCCTGACGATTTGCTTGTGGCAAGAGACCTTCTTGATTCTTCTAATTGCTTGTAATATTCTTATTTCGCAATTCCATACGATTCCTTTTCTTCGTAAATTTCTGATCTACTTTTTTATTTTCTTGTCTGATCTACTTTTTATTTTTCTTGAATATAAGAAGTTTTCAAAAGAATTTAGTTGTGACGTGAGAATCTCTCTGTACCTCTTTTGTTCCTTCATGAAATTTATTCCTCCATAAATTTATTTGTTTCTTTAACAGATAAAAGCCTTTCTTTCACTATCTCCTTTCCCTGTTCGCAAAACTGTTGCATCTCGTATTGCAGACTTACACGTGCAATACATTTGCAACATCATTCTAAACAGTGCCAGCAGTGAAAAGCCCGTCTTGATAAAGAATTATCAGTAAATCATTATCAAAGAAACAAATGAGACTGTTAAACCACGTGACGTAAAAAAGGAAGAAGAAGAAGAAGAAGAAGAAGAAGAAGAAGAAGAAGAAGAAGAAGAAAGAAGAAGAAGAAGAAGTCGGCTTAAAAGATAATAAGATTATGGATTTATTGACGAAGATTCTTGGTGCTAAAAAACTGATTGAAACTGTATGTTTTGAAAACGATTGCTGTGTTGCTTTTGCTTAATTATTCTCTTTCTCTCTCTCCATCAAAAAGGTTCGTTTATACACCAGACACACATTATAAATTTTAGTATATACAAACATACATACACACATATATATGTATATATGTGTGTATATATATGCTATATATATATATATATATATATATATATATATATATATATATATATATATATATATATAAATATATAAATATATATATATATATATATATATATATATATATATATATATATATATATATATATATATATATATATATATATATATATATTTATATACAAATTATACTACAAATTAATATACTTACAGTATGAAGGCTTCATTATTTCGGCATGGTTTTGACGCAGCCTCAACGCAGGTGTTTATAAAACCGGTGCCAATTCCTAGTGCAGCCAGAGGTGCTGTCGAAATCCATAATAATAATTAGTTCTACAGTAACAGTAGTGAAGATAATGTTTCTGTAAAATTAGCATGCTTTTTAACCATTATTATTACTATTATTGACAGCAATAATAATAATAATAATAATAATAATAATAATAATAATAATAATAATAATAATAATAATAATAATACGAGGAAGTTGCCTCTTTTAAACATTAAAACAAAATAAAATGGCGTCAACAGTCGATAATAATAATAATAATAATAATAATAATAATAATAATAATAATAATAATAATAATAATAATAATAATAATAATACGAGGGAAGTTGCCCTCTTTTAAACTTTAAAACAAAATAAAATGGCATTATCAGTCGAATAATAATAATAATAATAATAATAATAATAATAATAATAATAATAATAATAATAATAATAATAATAATAATAATAATAATAATAATAATAATAATACAAGGAAGTTGCCCCATTTTAAACTTTAGAATAAAATTAAATGGCATTATCAGTCGAATAATAATAATAAAATAATAATAATAATCACCATCACCATCATCATAATAATAATAATGAGGAAAATACGCCTGATCTCAGTATACATCATTTACATTTAACAACAATTCTACGTCCTGAATTCCTGATAACGCTCCATAATAACAAAAGACTTAAGATGAGCCGAATAAATCGGGAGAAAAATGTCACTGTTCTGAAACATGAGGAAATCTAAAAAATGAGTAAAAGTAAACATCCTCACTAAAGTCAATAACGAACATCATGGCTGAAGTATGCCAAGATGAGACAGCTTAAGACTTATATATAGAATCGCTGTCTTATATAGAATCTCCCTGATCAACTCTGATCCTTCACGAGAGATTCTGGGAAACGTGTGCTTTTCCGACCCGTGACAGTGTCTCGCTTTTCGTCAATGAATGTTCATTTTTGTACAAAGAGGAGAGGTATTTGGCTTTGTTTTAATTTTGTACGAAGAGGATAAGTGAATATTAATTTTTGAATAAAGAAGAAAAGTGAATATTCATTTCTGGATAAAGAAGAAAAGTGAATATTCATTTTTGGATAAAGAGGAAAAGTGAATATTAAATTTTTGGAGAAGGGGAAAAGTGAATAGTCATTTTTGGATAAAAAGGAAATGTTAATATTCATTTTTGGATAAAGAGGAAAAGTGAATATTCATTTTTGGATAAAGAGGAAAAGTGAATATTCATTTTTGGATAAAGAGGAAAAGTGAATATTAAATTTTTGGAGAAAGGGGAAAAGTGAATATTCATTTCTGGATAAAAAGGAAAAGTGAATATTCATTTCTGGATAAAAAGGAAAAGTGAATATTCATTTTTTTACAAAGAGGGCCAGTGAATATTAATTTTTGGATAAAGAGGAAAAGCATTTGGTTTTGGCTATCTATCGTCAATGAATATTAATTTTTGTATAAAAAGGAAAGGTGAACATTAATTTTTGTATAAAGAGGAAAAGTGAATATTCATTTTTGGACGAAGAGGAAAAGTATTTGGTTTTGGTAAGGCCTCATTTACAGTCTGCTATCAAGTTTTGGGAATATATCGATCAGTGAT
>NC_089755.1:36885120-36910120 GCF_040412425.1 Macrobrachium rosenbergii
CATGATACAGTGTAACTCTGTTTCTTATTTGAGCATTTGAAAACTGTAAGCTAATGCAATGACAACCAGACCTCACAGTTGAGAGAGAGAGAGAGAGAGAGAGAGAGAGAGAGAGAGAGAGGCCCATTGTTAACTTTCAGTCAGTCCCCTGTTTACAACGAAGAACTGAGGTGGAAAGTAGACCAACAAATAGTCCACACGAAGAAAGGTCAGTCAGCGAAGAGAAGAGAGAACAGACAAGAGGAGAGAAGAGACAAATAAAAGAGGAGAAGTTAAAGAGAGTCAAAAGAAAAAGAGATGGAGGGGAGAAACGGAGAGAAAAAATGACCTATGGAGGGAAAGAAAAGAAGGAAATAGTGGGTAGAACAAGAAAATCATGAAAGAGAGAGAGAGAGAGAGAGAGAGAGAGAGAGAGAGAGAGAGAGAGAGAGAGAGAGAGAGAGAGAGAGCTCTTGTTCTGCAGTGCATGAATAACAACACGGACAATATCTCTCTGTTAAGGCGTGTGCCTCTCAGTTGACTTCGGTGCCCTGAAATGCGCATTATTTTACTCTTTTAATACGGCTTAATATTAAAGTATTTTAAGGAGAATTGCAATATCAATACCTTATAAGAGAGAGAGAGAGAGAGAGAGAGAATTATACTGACAAACTCTCACGTCTATTGACAGCCACACCAGAAATGGAGAGCTCGTGAAGAACATAATAATGAAATGTAAGAGAGAGAGAGAGAGAGAGAGAGAGAGAGAGAGAGAGAGAGCGTGTGTGTAGGGAGGAGGCGGAGGGTTAGGGGCCAGGGGGTAGGAGGTAAAATCACCCTCTATTCAGCTCATGAAATAGATAATTTGAGTAATGTGAGGAGATCCTTTGAAAGAGCAAAGAAGGATCCTCCTCACCGCCTCCCCACTCCCCACTCTCCCCAAACCTCTTCAGACTACAGTCTCCAGATCAATCGAATTCGAAGGACTTCGAGTTTCGACTATTGCTTGAGGAAATAATTATGGACAGTTTTTATTTTGTAAACAGAAGCAAAATTCGGAGCCTTAATGTAATGATCTGAATCAAGAACAAGTACAAGAAGGTTGAAATATGCAAAAGGTAAACAAAGACTGACTTACCAAGGAGGGAGAAGAGGAGGAGGAGGGGGAGGAGGAGGAGGAGAGGAGGATGTGCCCACAGCACGGCAAGTTAAATAAACGATCTGGCAACCAGCAACGAGTTCCTCATCCAACATCGGCCGGGTAGGTTATAAATGCCGGTTGCATGCGGATGACAACACTCACCCGCAAGACTTCCTCAGCTTAAGAAGCAGGAGTTGGACTCGCTATATTTTTTACACACCTTCGCATTACGAAGTGTCATAACTCTTCACTGGATTACGAAACGTCCCCTGTGTTTTGTGACGCTCCAACAGTGTTTGCGAGAAACATTACACTTTTGTGTCGAGTGGAATAATACAAAGTGCAACGCCCATTTTTGTCTTAGGCAAAGGATTAACTCTGCGTCTTTCTTGAAGACTACACCAAACTGACAGGATGAAGACAGACGACAAGACGGTCACCTGTCCCCTCCGAGTGGCGGTTCTGGGCGGCAGTCAAGTTGGGAAATCTGCCCTCACTGTTCGGTATCTCACGAAGCGGTTCATCGGAGAATACAGATCAGACACAGGTGAGGAAAAAGGGGTGATTGTCGCCGCTCTGCCGTTTTCTGTGCGTCGCGAAATCATACATCTCTCTCTCTCTCTCTCTCTCTCTCTCTCTCTCTCTCTCTCTCTCTCTCTCTCGTCTTTAGTTACTTAAAACCTGTTGCTTGTCACTTGTTGCTTTTTCGCGTCTTTACTCCAACTTTTATTTTTTTTTCTTATTTTTCATTTCCTTTATGTGATGTTTATTCATAGGTTTCGCATTGGCTATCTTAAAACTATTACTATTTGCTTTCTGTTCCTTCTTGGAGATACTAATCTTGCGCAGATATTACTGAAGCATCATTTCAGAATATTAAAATAATGTATTAGGAATACCGACCTTTACTATTACTGCTTTACTACTCACTCTAATAAAATACAACAGAGAAATCATGACATACGTCAGCGGTAAAATAGCATAATATTCACCTAAAACTTCTATAACATTCTTTTTAATATAAATAAAAACTTTACATTATTATCCAGCATACAATAACTCCAGATCCATTTGAGATAACTGGAAAATGTTGCATTATTTAGTGTCCAACAGCTAAAACTAATGTTGCCATTTCTTCTGTCCAACAGACATGCTGTACAAGTGCGTCCTACAGATAGACGGCCCCAGCCAACCCGTAGAGATCATGGACACATCAGCCACCACCAGTGACGAGGCGTCCGACGCCCACCTCCTGTGGGCGGAGGCCTTCGTTGTCGTCTACTCAGTATCAGACAGAGATTCCTACGTCCACGCCGAAAGCACGTTGAAGGTAATTACTGTTCATTTCTTACTGTTTGTCGTTGAGGTTGTTTGTATAATGTTTTGAAGTGAAGCCACTTGATAGTTTGTGATAAAAAGCTTTTGGGAGTTTTTCCCCCTTAGAATTATCACTAGAAATAAAAAAAAAAAAAAAAATTATTTCATAAGACTGGTAATGAAAGCTCAGAAGTCAGTCAAAACATAAAGGACTTAGTTCCTATTCCAGCAATCGACAGTAATCTAACCCTTCTTCTTCTCTTCTTCTGCAGGAACTCACATCCAGAAGACCAACAGCAAACATCCTACTGCTGGGAAACAAGAACGACTTGGGACACCTACGAGAAGTCGAGGAGTTGGAGGCGCAGTCCCTGGCCTTCACCTACGCAGCCCGATTCACGGAAGTCTCCACGGCGGAGAGCTGCATCGCCGTCACCGACGCCCTCGACAGTTTCCTGAAGGAGGTGAAGTCCCAGAGACAGTGCAGCAACGGCCACACCCTCAGCACGGGGTCGCCGAAGCAGAGGAAGCTCTCCGTCAGCAGGATGCTCGGTTCCCTCATCGGGAGGCACTCGCCTCCTCCCCAGCACATCACCGAACTCATCATCTTGGACAAGGAGGAGAGGAGCAAATTGGTTCGATGCAGTCGGCAGATTTAGCTCATCCGATGCTGAGGCCGTCAGCGCTCTCACCCGCTCTCTCTCTCTTTACTTCTCTCTCCGGCAGCTGCCTGCTGCTGCTGCTGCCGCCGAAGTCTGCGATTTCCGCAAAACAAGAAAGCAAACTGAAAGACATATTTAAACGAGAGAAGCATCGTCACTTGTCCAAGTGGGCGACCACCAGTCAAAACAAATCGATGTTGCTATGTTGGATGTTCGGCGAATCTTCATATCGGTGTTTATATGTGATACATCTTTACCATTATTGTATAAAGAATCACTCTCAGGAGGATGACTTCAACTTCCCCGCCACAACTTCAATTGGAATAATTTAGAAAGAAGTTCCGAGGGGAATCTACAGACTGAAGAAGAAAAGGAAAATATGTAACCGTTTAGGCTACACTGCCTAAAAGGTCTTCGCCATATTGGTCAGATTTCTGTAGAGTATTTTTTTCATCTCGAAGAGATGATTTCTTACAATAATGTATCTCCTGTGATATTAGGGTTAGCCTGTTTATGTTATATGTATTTTTTATAATTTATTTCTTTTCATATATAAAAGACACAATGATATTCATTTCTTTCATTTCGTTCCCATAATCTCTAAATGTCTTATAATACAGAAGAAAAAGCAAAAATGGGTCACTCAAGAATAAAAAAAAATATGTAAAACAAAAAAGAAAAACTAAACTTAAAAAATCAATTTGATACAAATAAATGGAAAACCTTCTTTACCTTAAGACTGAAAGATGAGACTGAAAGATAAGATTAGCATAAAAAACAATAACATCAATAAATAAAGACCAGAACAATCACTACCTATAAAAATGGGTAAAATAGAAAGAATTACGTACAAATAAAATTTGATAAAATTTCGTAAAAAAATAAAGGCAATTATTTACATATGAATTGGAAAGGTAAGGTATACGAATGGAAGAAGATACTTCTCATTCTAATTACAGGCAAAATATTCTTGACAAATAGTCTTCTGGATGAAAAGGAACTGTAATTATAACCATATATGCCAGGCAAAGATACTGATAGCAGAATACACGAGCTAGTTACGTATATAAAAAATAAACCTTTAAAAGTGAGAAACCTTCAGGGGAAGTGAATAAAAAACAGGTAGAATACAATGATCTGAATAAGATACTAAATACCAAAATCAAAATAGAAGTAACCTTTCCAAAAGGCTAAATGAAGATTTGCTAAACAACTCTCTCTTAAACATATATATTAACACATATACACACACACAACACACACACACTTCATGAAATGGCACCTGGCACAGCTCAATGAAAATATAGTTTTTCTTATATTTATTTGACATAAATCTAAGTTCTTCATGGAACACTTCATCTGATAATACTCAGAAATCATATCAGTAACTTAACACAGGGTTATTCTAAAGGTTGTCAAATATAACTAACATGAACATAAACAGGCCCCCCTCTTTCAAGAAGAAGAAGAAGAAGAGAAGAAGAAGAAGAAGAAGAAGAAAAAAAAAATTATAATTCTTCTAAAGATCGCAAGGCATCCCAGGAATCTGGAGGTATTTCGGTACTTCGACCCCCTAATGTTTCAGCTCAAGGAGATAAGATTTTCAAGTAGTTCTCGAGGCTCGAGGTCCACCTTGGTATTGCTTGAGAACACTACCGACTTGTGACGTCATAATAATGGCACTGAGCGTTCACAGAAGGGACAAGTTAGTCTTTCCAGCTTTTATTTTCATTTGCATTGTTTCATTTTTTAACATATCCCATCAATACGAGTAGTTCAAAACCAGTACCCCTTTCTATCATTTTTCGGGTTATGACTACGAACATACATTATCATCAAATTATGTATATCGGTGTCGATAATCATGGTCACTGAGACTCCAGTGCACAGATTAATCAGTGGGTTCATTCCTATCACCAACAGTTTGGAGTGGCCATGGGCAGATTACTAAGCAGGAGCCCATGTTAACACGAGACCAAATTGATCTGTAATCCTTGAGCTACAGGTTCTGAGAATTTCTTTCCTTGTACTCATTAGCTTTGGAATTCTCTTCATGCCTCCGTTTTTGCAGATTTTAATATTTGAAAAGGCTGAAGGTTTCTCGCTCTCTTTTTAGGTGTGGGCTTGACCCTTCATCCCCTAACCCCGCTTCCCGTTCCCTTTTTTCTACGGGCCTGGAAAAGATAAGGCTATGAGGTTGCCTGTCTTCCTGCCTCTGAATTAAAAAAAAAAAAAAGTGAAATTGCGAACAATTCCGAATACTCTAGCAGCTACAGAAGTGCGCATCAGACATCTGGCGTTACAGTTCCAAGGGTCATCGACATCATGTCTTTAAATATATCGCAATGGAAGGTAAACATTAATTTTGCTTGTTGAAATTGAATAATCTTGCATAACAAATAAAGCAGTAATTAAATTATTGTTAAAGAAAGGCAGATTGTACAAGAACTCGAAAATTTGGTTGATAGAGAGGAAATTTTATGCACAGGAATCTCGTCCTTGATACATCTGTTAAAGACTGTGTTTCTCCAGCACCACCCTTTATCAGGAGAAACATCCTATTTTTCATGAATAAAAAGTCGTTAAAAAGGAAACCAAAACTAATACAATTATCCCAATAATGAAGAATTAGGAAACGAAAAATAATGAATAATAAACAAGTAAAGATCAGGAGCCATGGTAGCTGCTGCTTATTCTGTTTACCTTTGGTGCCAATGAACTTTGGTGCGTAACGCCAGAGTATTCTTATCCTGAGCCAATCAATCAATAAGGCTCTGGTTACGCAGAAATATGGGCGTAAAGTATTAAATGACCAGATCCTTTCTGTAAATATACAAGGATGGTGCGTATGTGTGTGTGTGTGTGTGTGTGTGTGTGTGTGTGTGTGTGTGTGTGTGTGAGAGAGAGAGAGAGAGAGAGCATCATGGGAGAATTGGTAGTATGGGGTACAGAATATTTAAAAGAGGGTATGAAGGAATTATAAAGAGGTGAGAATAATTTTATACACTTGCCAATCAGTTATTCTAAGAGAGAGAGAGAGAGAGAGAGAGAGAGAGAGAGAGAGAGAGAGAGAGAGAGAATTACAAAGCAGCATGGGAGAATTGGTAGTATGGGTGTGCATAAAGAATATTTTAAAAGAGGGTATGAAGGAATTATAAAGCAGGGTGAGAATAATTTTTATACACTTGCCAATCAGTTATTCTAAGAGAGAGAGAGAGAGAGAGAGAGAGAGAGAGAGAGAGAGAGAGAGAGAGAGAGAGAGAGAGAGAGAATTACAAAGCAGCATGGGAGAATTGGTAGTATGGGTGTGCATAAAGAATATTTAAGAGGGTATGAAGGAATTATAAAGCAGGATGAGAATAATTTTTATACACTTGCCAATACGTTATTCTAAGAGAGAGAGAGAGAGAGAGAGAGAGAGAGAGAGAGAGAGAGAGAGAGAGAGAGAGAGAGAGAAAGCAAGCAGTGTGCATAAAGAATATTTAGAGGGTATGAAGGAATTATAAAGCAGGATGAGAATAATTTTTATACACTTGCCAATAAGTTATTCTAAGAGAGAGAGAGAGAGAGAGAGAGAGAGAGAGAGAGAGAGAGAGAGAGAGAGAGAGAGAGAGAGAGAGTTCAAAATAAGTGGCGACAGAGATTACTAACATAAAGCCAGCAAAATCTGCGACCTCAGCAGTTTGTGGTATGACAAGAGAAGATCATTAACACGAGGAACCTACAGCTTGAAGTGGAATCCGGACCACAACCCGTCGAAGACGACAAGGTAAAGAACTAGGACACAAGCTGCAACCAAGTGGAACTTGGGCGGTGTTTAAGGTACTTTTCATCCGTTCCCTAATGATTCTTCCTTTTGAGCTGTTCAACTTCTTTAACTTTAACTGACTCCAGTTTCACGTCTTGTTTGAGAACTAACCCTTATGGCAAGACCTTTAGGAGTTTAGAGTTGCTACTCTGAGGGGTAATAATAATAATAATAATAATAATAATAATAATAATAATAATAATAATAATAATAATAATAATAATAATAATGGCCCTCACGATCTTTTACCACACAATCACTGGAAAAAAGTTCTACTTAATGGACAGAAAGGCAACTGCAATTAATTTTACTTAATTCATTAATATACAAAAGAAGAATCAATTAAAAACGGTTTAAGAGATTGACTTAACGCGTTAGGGAACGACAGACTACACAGACACCTGCAAGACCACTCAACCACGTTGCAAGAAGTAAAAAAAAAAAAAAATAGTAGTGGGTTAGTGCCGTCAGTGCACCTCATGCGGTGCACCGTAGGCACTACTTAAGGTTCTTTGCACGTTCCTTCCGCCCCTAGATGCAATTCCTTTCATTCCTTTTACTGTTCCTCTTTTCATATTCTCTCTCTTCCATCTTACTTTCCACCCTCTCCTAACAACTGATCCATAGTGCAACTGCGATGTTTTCCTCCTGTTACACCTTTCAAACCTTTTACTGTCAATTTCCATTTCAGCGCTGAATGACCTCATAGGTCCCAGTGCTTGGTCTTTGGCCTAAATCCTATATTCAACTCAACCCAAGAAGTAAAAAAGAAAAAAAGAAAACACTCACAGTGAATTCATGAGCTGACTGACAGAGTCCATCAAGAATCAACCTACTTTCCGCACAAATTTCGACACGCTGACAAACATCTAGTTCATCCACGTCGCGTCTCGTAAACGTGGAGAAGTAACTCCAGTCTTTGAATATCTGTTGATTCGGATCAATCCGGTTTCCCGACAGCGAAGGCCTTAAAACGCTCGATGGAAGATTCAACTGAAAGTCAAGTTTTGCAATACTTTTTCTTTCGATTGGTTTGTGATGGCTTTGTCAATACCTGTTTGAGAGGCTGTGGGTACCAGGCGTTTGTTTGCAAAATGTGCATACATACAAGCACAATCAAATGTACTTATGTATATATATATATATATATGTATACATATGTGTATGTATATATATAAATACACACACATATATAAACACACACACACATAAATATATATATTATATACATATATATATATATATATATATATATATATATATATATATATATATATATATACATATACACATACATTTTGATTGTGCTTGCATGTATGTACATTTTGCAAACAAAAGAAGAAAAATGATGTAAGTGACTTTTGTGTATAATGGGCCAAAACAGTCATAAAACTAATTTATTATTTTTGTTTACCGATGTTCCTCTCCTGCAAATAATAAAAGAATTAGAAGACTGTCTTCTGAAAGGCAGTGAGTGGGAGGGAAGATCATTATCTTTTTCCCATTGGTTTATGCGTTTACAAGTAATTCATAATTTTTTTTATTCTGGCTATATATATTCCTCTAATAAATTCTGCTACCTCTTTTAATTGAGTGTTAATTTCACAATTGGTGCTTTCCAGTTAGTAAATACTGAAAATAAGATATTCAAAGAGGGTAATTATAAAGATCTCAAAAGTGTTAAAAAGATCACAAAAGGATTGTTTAAAAAGATTCCATTAAGAATGCTTAAAAAATGAGAGAATTATTTCAAAAAGATCCCACAATAACGTTACAAAAGATTGAAAGAACTGTTCAAAAAGATCCCAAAAATACTGTTCAATGATAAATCAAAAAAGAACTGTTTAACAAGATCTCAAAGGGATTTCAAACCCACCCCCAAAAAATTTCAAATTGACCCAAAAGAACTGTAGAAAAAGATCCTAAAAGATTGTCAAAAAATATCTCAAGAAGAATGTTCACATAAAGATCCCTAAAAGAATATTCAGAAAGATCACAAGAAAAATGAATATTCAAAAAGATCCCAAGAAGGATGTTCATAAACCTTTCGGAAGAACGTTCAAATAGATCCAAAAGAATGTTTAGAAAGATCTCAAGAAGAATGTTCAAAAAGATTCCAAGAAGAATGTCCAAAAAGATCCCAAGAAGAATGTGCAAAAAGATCCAAAGAATGTTCAAAAAGCACCCAAAAAGAACCCTAAAGGATTTCAAAACGGCCTCAACAGAGATACACACACACACAAAAAAAAAAAAAAAAAAAAAAAAGCGGTTGGGCGGAATAACCCTCCCATATCGAGATAAAGTGAATCTCAGGGGTAAACTGTTTGTGACAGCAGTGTCTCTCAAGGCTGTTGTTTATAACGAATCCTCCTCGCAACCTACTCCAAGTGCTCTCGCCTTCCACAGATACTAGAACATATGGTATTAAAACCGTATACACAGCCCCTCATGGAGACGTGGCTTACAAATGATCCAAATATAGATGTTGGTGAATCTAAATTTACCCTTCATTGCCAAGTTGGACACACTAAATTCAGCTGAGGAGGTTTTGGAACTCTGTCAATTCCCCAGAGAGAGAGAGAGAGAGAGAGAGAGAGATCCACGCAAGCTTTCTAAACTATCCAGTGTTGGATAACAGATTATCCTACTTAGGTGGTGTGTGCGAAAGGTCTATTGGTCTTTGAGGATTAAACTCCATTTTTAAAATATTTCCTTCCATTTCGTGCTATCTTCGGGACTGGACAATGTAATGGCCTATGGTTTGCCAGTCCCAGCGGCCTGTTTACATAATTGACCGAAGCCTCATCTCATCAGTCATTCTCAGACGACAGGCGAAATCGCCCTTAGAGCGAGAGAGGCTTTAAAGGAAACATGAGCTTCAATAGTTTAGAGACACGGGTCCCATTTTGAAAGATAATGAGCTTCATCTTTGCCTAATTGCGTCAGGTATATCAGGTAAATCTGGAATCACATAAATCTCCAGGGAGCTCGGACTTCGATAGCACGAACACGCGGACATTCCCAAACTAGGAGACGTTCCTTGCACCTGCCAAAGGAATTTCAGTAAAAAAACTTCACCAGTAAACTTCTATATTCTATTCAAGTAATCACACCAGAAATATTGAATCGAAGCTCTATTCTCATGGCTTGGAAAAAGGGTAAAGTTGGAGGTGTTGGACAGCTTCCTGGAGAGAAAGCCCTTCAGCCATAGGAACTTATAGAGGAAACAAAATTCACATTTTTAATGTGGATAAAAGTTGTAATGATGACTTTTGCAGGCCACCTTATTGTTAATTGTTCCAAAGGAATTAACAGCCCTGGTGTAAACCTCTAGACCTAATAGCAATGATGATTATAGCTTTTTATTTACGGAAGAAGGGTGACGGGATGGGTGGAGTGGGGGGGGTAGACAGAGGTGAGTGAAAGTTACCTCAATAGAAAGTCATAAATTCTTCAAACAAATCTGACGACACTCCATACCCAAATTCAGTATTCAGTTTTATTTGAAGAAAACAGATTCATTTTAGATTACGAGTAATAAAATCTCAGTTGATTACTAAGACCTAAATCACAAGTAACACATTATAAGAAAAATCTCAAATACAAATATATCTTCGACATCTAACCAGGATTACCTCAAGATAAACCTGCATCGTTGACATCCACCCAGGAATTACCTCTTCTCAATCCTCAACGAGAGCGAGCCGATCCGGTAAACCACTTCGAACACCCGCGCCTGCCCAGATCCCATGCTCTTTTCATGGCTGCTGCTAAATATACAAGGTCTTGGAGACACACAGGAAGGATGCATATTGCATTCGAGATTAAAGAACTTCGCATGCTGCAAGGAACGCGGATGCTATATTTAACTGTTATGCTTTGCCTACGTGCCGCTGCTCTTGTTCGATTTTAGTTCGAGACAAGAGCACGATGGCATAAAGATCAGTTTTGTTCTGAGTGCTGTCTGCATTCTGTAATAGTGTGGACATTGAGACCGCAGATACTTAGCCCTATAAGTAGGGCAATAGACACACATGATAGATACATTAGCAAAATGAAAATGGTCTTCGTCAGAAAGTTATTTTTCGTAAATAATTTCAATTGCAACTTTTGATACTATTCTTTTGTTATAATGGTAATTTATATATATATATATATATATATATATATATATATATATATATATATATATATATATATATATATATATATATATATATATATACATACATATATACGTATACTTCCTTCATATATGTATATATATGTGTGTGTATGTGGGTGTGTATGCAAGCAAGCGCGCAGCAGTGCTAGTCCTGCGTGTGTGTGTGTATGTGTATGTATATATAAAGACTAAATATATACTTTTTGAAGGCCCTGTTGACAAAACATCTGAATGTTTATGCTAAAAATAATCATCTGTTCCTCAGCTCACAGCCAGTCTTTCGCAAGACTCTGGGTGCATGTGATGGACTTCCCCCAATTTCCAGTTTTGCTCAGAAATCCCTGGGATCTGATGACGAAGCAAATGAGAGTGGTTTGGACTTTTTTTTTTTATCGTGTTATTTATGATGCCCTAGTTTTCAAACCTTAGGCAGACGGTTGGAGACTACAGAACGAAATGTCTGGTGTTCCTCATGGTAATATTCTTGGTCCACTACTACTAACATGATACAAAAACTGATTGCTTATGCAGATGATGCTTCACTGTTTGTACTAATCCATTCTGATTATATACCGTGGTTACAGATTTTCGTTAAAAGAGATATATTAAAATCAGTGCATGGTTTAAATTATGGGGGAATGAAACTGAACCTTATCAAAATTCAAAGTATGAATGTTGGTAGGTCTAGGACACGGAGTCACTCCCACTAAGATCATTTGATTGACAATGTTTCTTTAACTACGTGCAACTCATTTAAGATTCTGTGTGCCACTCTTGACTGTAAATTCACACTTGAGAAACATATCTGGTTCAACTATTCTTCAACTGAACGCTAATAAAAACTGGTAAATAGAGAAAGCCTATCAAAGTTTTTGAAGACCCTTAAAATTTTTTAAAATGTCTGTTCTCTCGTGTTTTGAAAACTGTTCACAGATTTGGTCTTTGTCATCAGACTTTGTTTTCATCAGAAGAATCCCATCGTCAATTATTTGTTGAAAACTTTACCCCACTACATTTCTTTTCCCCAGATCTTAATATGAACTTCTGGCACCGTCGTTTGAATAGTCCATTGTGCGTGCTTTATACGATTTTTTTCATAATCTTAGTGTTCTCTGCATTCAGGTCCTCTAAGTACTAGACTTACAGTTAATTCTAAGTTTTCTTTTCTTTTGTGAGCTTCAATGTCACGGTTTCCTGGAAACTTTGTTCCAGCTGTGGAATGATCTTATTTATCAGATAGTTAGATCGGTCGGATTCCAGAGGCTCAAACTAGATGGAAGTGAATTTCTCCGGGTATATCTCATTTTTCCTTTGCTATTTCTCTGAGTTAGTTTTTCTTTACTTGTTCCTTTCTTCTGCTTGCTTTCTCTAGTGAAGCCTTCTCCTTGATATGGTTCATTCTTTATTTTTGTATCTTTTTTGCGTACTTGCTCTCCCTGCAAGGGCTATAGCTACCATTACTAATAACAGCAATAATAATAACAACAATAATAATTATGGAAGCATGTGTGTACGTGTAGGTCTGTATGTTCGTATGTTCGTATAAGAGCTATGATGAAACATACGGAATGTGTCCACATAGAGTCATACAAATAACAGAATAATAAAGGTTAACCCAAGTACGATGCAATTCACTACAACATTCATAACCATATGATGGGCAAGCTGACTCCGAATACCAAGTAACAATGGACGAACTACCTGTAGCTTAGTAATCATGTTTGTGTTTACGTGCACATTTTGGGGAAAGCCAAAGGACTCCCTACTCCTTGAACAATATCTAGTACTTTGTGATAAAGTGTGTTGCTCTGCGTATCTTACTTGGTAATGTTATTCGTATATGCTTGCGCAAAGAAAGAAAGATATTTCTGTTGCACTTTGTGCTAAAGATGCTGTTTTAGTTCATTAGAAGTCATTCGTATTTTTTTTTTATCAGCATGCATTTCTAAACATGCAGAAAATAATACCCCATTCACACAAATACATATGTATCAGTCTTTCATATCATGCACGTCCAGAATTTGGAATTCTCTTCCACCCTCCAATTTTCTTTTTATTTTTCAGAAAGCTTCAGTTGACAGTCCCATGCACCTGACGTCCCTACCTAATTTCAAAGCTTTAATCAGCAGAATGAGTTACTGGCCCCATGAAAATTCTCCACGTATTTTTCAGGTGCTGTGAGGAATTCCGTGAAATAGTAATATCCACAGCTTATTTTTCACCGCAGTTCATTCCCACATAGAGTTTAAAAGGATTCAGTACGGGGAGCGATGTTATTGAACGCTGCCCCACTGACAGGTGAGCTCGGGTAAGCGTCCGGGCAACGCAAGGATGAGGATTTCCGAGGGCCCGATTTTATAATACCTTTTGGTGATTCTCTGTTCTCTTTTTTATTGTTATTGACGGTTTTGCTTTTTTCATTGTTATTGCAATACTTTTCCTCCTGGTCTTGCTTCGTAGGAAGAGAGGATTTTACTATTGCCTACATTACGATTACTTTTATTGCTGATCTGGTGCTAACTCCCGCGCACACATACGCACATACATACACACATACACACACACAAACACACACCACACACACATATATATACGTGTGTGTGTCTGTCTGATACTGAAAAACTGGGAATAATTCTAGAAGGTTTCCTGCGTAGTCTTCTAAGACAACGTAAAAAAACCAGTCCAAGTTATACCAGTATCTCATTTATTACTGTAGTAGTTCTGCGTATATGCATCATGTGTTCTGGCCAATTCAAAATATATACATATATATATATATATATATATATATATATATATATATATATATATATATATATATATATATATATATATATAATAATAATGTGTGTGTGTGTGTGTGTGTGTGTGTAATGTGTGTGTGTGTATGTGTGTGTGCTGATATGTTCACAACTTTTCAGAGGTTAGATACGCAAGAAACAATAAAGTATTTTCTTCAACAAGTTGCATCTTTGATGCCAGCTCTTCATGCAATTCATTGGTGTCTTACATACGGCGTATATAAAGTAAAATTTCACATACGTACATGCGAATACATACGGAAAACCGGAGGTAAAACGGGAATAAACAATACAGACCTCACTGAATAAGCCCATCAGCATAAAACCGAACGATCTGTGAAATTTTCCCCTGAAAAGGTTACCGATATAGAACGGCCATTGATGAAAGGCGATTATCTGTTGATTTCCCCACCATTTTTTTTTTTTTTGCTGTACCACGAGGTGTTGACCAAGGTCAGGGCTATGATTTACCCGCAGAGCTTTTGATGGGGAAGAGACTGGCAGGTAGACAGACAGACAGACAGAGGCACACTAACATCATTGCTAAGTTAAGAGAGAATGACAGACAAGCGGACATATTATAAGTTGGGAAGCATGGAATGACAGACAGACAGACGGACATAAACTATAATATAATACTATATTATATAATTTAGTATTAAGTATATGAAACTGCATTCTTTATGTTAACAATTTCATATACTTAATATTATTTAAAATAGTATTAAAATCATCAGTGTTATACCAAACATATAAATATTATAATAATGCTAATGCGGAAACAACCTTGAACAGAGACACAAGTACAGACACGCGCACGTGTGTGTGCGTATGTTTATGTGTGTTTGTGTATGCCTGTGTATGTTTGTATTAGTGTTTTATACGCACAAATGGAAATAAATGTATAGATTTGGAGCATGTTTGTAGTTTCACATGAGCAGAAACAGACAAGTAAATGCATATTCCCATATATGTACCTGAGGGCCCAGTAGTATAATTGTATTTCTGTAATACTGATGTAAATACGTACAGAGAGAGAGAGAGAGAGAGAGAGAGAGAGAGAGAGAGAAGAAGAGAGAAAGAGACTGTGTTTACTTATATGCTGCATGACTTTCCATCTTACTTATTCTTCGCATGCAAGACTATGACTAAGAACAGCAACACGCCATCAACCACGTAACTCCAGAGCCCAATTCTGCATTGAATACCAACTATACAACTCAGTAATTCGCTTACATGAGGTAAAGATCGTTGGGTCTGACATGTCTCGGTTTCTCTCTCTCTCTCTCTCTCTCTCTCTCTCTCTCTCTCTCTCTCTTCTTATATTTCTCTTACGACATGTTTTACTACCCCCCCAACTCTCTCTCTCTCTCTCTCTCTCTCATTCATTGTATTTTTTTCTGGCAATCTGATTTCCTTCAAAGCCTACATGTGGCAAAACATCGGAGTACCTCTCTCTCTTCTTAGATTTCTCGGTCGTTCTCACTTTCTTCTCTCATGTTTCTTAGATCCGCCCCTCTCTCTCTCTCTCTCTCTCTCTCTCTCTCTCTCTCTCTCTCTCTCTCTCTCTCTCTCTCATTGTCTCTGTTTTCTTTTTCCTGGCAACCTGATTTCCTTCAAAGCTTACGTGTGGTACTGGGGCACCGAAGTATCTGGTGTAATAATTCTCTCTCTCTCTCTCCCTCTCTCTCTCTCTCTCTCTCTCTCTCTCTCTCTCTCTGCCCTCCAGAATCTCTTATGTGCTTGCAAATGGCAAAGCGCAGAAGAATTAGACATATTCATTCTGTCTGTCTCTTTCTCTCTCTCCGTCTCTCTGTCTGTCTGTCAATACTCTTCTTTTACGTGTCTGTCGTCCAGAATCTCTCATGTGCCTGCAAATGGTAAAGCGCAGAAGTATTAAACATATTCAGTCTCTCTCTCTCTCTCTCTCTCTCTCTCTCTCTCTCTCTCTCTCTCTCTCTCTCTCAGTCCTTGCCTTCTTGGGCTGCTACAGGATCCACTAGGCGCCAGTCTGCTCAGGTGAGAAGTCGAGCTGCCTCTTATGTAAACATCTCATGTGATTTAGGGTCAAGCAGCTGGTAGAGAGAAGCTTCCTAAGATCGGAGAACGTTAGTACTTAGCGTTTGTCTATTAATAATTGCGCTTCCTTTCTTTTGTTTTGCTTTTGTTTTTTATGCTGTTTTTTTCATTGTCCGATCTTTCCCTTTTTATCTTTTTCTAAATCACGCTTTACCTTTACTTATATGTACAAGCTGTTGCCTTCTGTTGTCGTTATGGAAATGGCGTTCACACACACACAGACACATATATACTTGTGTATTTATATAATTTATATAAATACATATATCTATTTATACTGTATATATTATTCATATGTATGTATACATACATACATATATATATTATACATATATGTATAATATATTATGTATTCATATTTATTTATATATAACATATACATATATATATATATATATATATATATATATATATAATATATATATATATATATATATATGAAACACACACACGTATTGTAAATGTTTTGTCATTTTATCCTTTATCCTTTACTTTCAAATATCTGATTTCAGGTGAACACCCTCATAAAAATAACCAAACTTCCAATCTGAAATGAACTCAGCAACTGCATTTTCCCGTCATGATGACACGTTTATGTCCATAATTTTTTTACACTTACAAGATTACACTTATATAAATATATATCAATAAAATGAAATGAATCAAATATGTTAATACGCCCTTTCAAATTTTAGAGAGCGATGTGATGCTTATATACATGGACAAGATAAACTTAATCAAATAGTACAGATTGTTAAGCTAATGCAGAATTTAAATAATTTTTTCTTTAAATCGTCTCTAACAAATCGTCCATTTTAAAAGGCGTCAGCGATCATAACTTTACAACGGTAAAGCTGACATTTATACAAGAGCAAAGCTGACAATTTTACAAGAGCAAAGCTGACAATTTTACAAGAGCAAAGCTGACAATTTTACAACAGCAAAGCTGACAGTTTTACAACAGCAAAGCTGACAATTTTACAAGAGCAAAGCTGACAATGTTACAACGGTAAAGCTGACATTTATACGACAGCAAAGCTGACAATTTTACACAGCTTATCGATTCATTACATTTTAATAATGGCATTTATTTTCTCGTTGGTCAAGGAACTATTTTGTATTGAGATAATAGTACTGTATATATCTGCAGGCGGCATCGTTGTAGCTACTCGTGATTGGTGGAAGGTTGTGTACAAAGCCCACAATAGGCTACAATGCAAATGCACTGGCCAATCAGAAGCAAGGTAGGGCTTAAATGATATCAGTTGGGGAAATTTACCGTCAATTCTGAAAAGAGTCTAGCTACTGTTTCATTTCTATAACGAACAAAGGGCGTCAAAAATGTTTGAACTTAAAAAGTGGTAAAATATTAAGGAATATCCGAAACATAAGGAAAAATCATATGTAGACAAATAATTAGAAAAAATTATATGAACTGAAACAAAACCTCGCACAACGATTTTACGTCAGTCAGTAGTATAAAAAAAATAAGTGAAAATCACGTTGTATAATGTTTTCTTTAGGTATTACGAACTGCAATATAGAACAGAACTGAAATGGTATGGGAAGAAATAAAATCTCATTTTGTAAGAATTTTTTTTCCATTTTACTGGTGGCTTTTGAAAAGACTCAAGAAAATTGACTAAAATAAAATATGAAATCAAGAAACCTTGAATTTCGGCACGTTTAGCCACAGCTAAGTCACACTTGATCAAATTCCACACGGTCTTCAGCTCGCCGATTGACCGTGCGAATGATCTGTAACTCAGAACAGACTTCGGGTGATTGACGGATTCTGGAGAAGAAGTTTAGTAAATGAATAAATATGTCTTGCGAGCTCAGGGGCAATAATGTTCATAAGAATTAATATTTGCCTAACCCTCCACAGAGGCATAAAAATAATGGCCGTACCATGACGAATAATAACAGGAGAGTCGATTCCATATTCTCGCACCGTCAGGTACCTGTGGTCCTTAGCCCATTTGCCCAAATTCAGGCAGCGGACGGAAGGACGCACGCTCTACCCATCACGTCGTCTGCTGCGTCGTAGTACCTTCAATCCACCTGACAGGAGGCACGAAAGTGCTGAGTGAGCCTCTTACTAAGGAGCCGACAAGTCCCTGTGCACGTGAACCCTGGAAGCTGCTGTGTAACCAGAGGTTGTTGCCTTTGCAACGGCTCCTCATTTTACTTTTATGAATTATATAAGCCAGAGGAATGGGCAGCCAAGTGCTCTCACTTTGCCCAAGCCCGAAAAAAAAACATAAAAATATTGAGGGAGGAGAGACAACCACGAAAATGAAGGGAAATGAAACTGAATCAAGGAAATGAAGGAATAAGCAAGAAAACGAAGAAAATAGCTGGTTAGGGAAAAGATTATGACTTAGTTCTGAAAGAAGCGATCTTTCATTGTCCTTTAGTTTTTCGTGTCTTTTAAGTCTTCATCTGTAACATTTTCCATGCAGGAATTACTTTGCCTACTTTTCTTCTCTTTACGTACTTTTCTTTTCTTTACTTTTCATCCTCACTAAAAAGTAACTTTCCAGCCAATTGCATTAAGATTCACTTCATGACTCTGGTGGGATTCTGTCATTTAATCAGCATTAATTTTTTTTTTCTTCCCATGTCCTCATTATACAAAGTGTTACACGCAGTTGGCTACAGCCTTCTTCATATGATTGCTGCAACTACAATGCTTCTTACATTATTTTTTGTATTCTGAGAAAAAAGATGTATTTTCTTTTTCGTCAAACACTTATTCATATTGCCTTCCCAGCTACCATAATATAGCAGCAATTCTACAGATATTTTATTCTCTTTGCCAGTTTTAGACAAAATAAAAAATAGAAAAAAAATCTTTTTTCTGTACACTGTGACAAAAATACCGGTTCTGGTCGGGCACCTACATCAGGTAAGGACAGGTCAGTATGCCCTCTCACGGCCGAAGCCGACGGCCCGAGAAAAGGGGGTTTGGGGTAATGTTTGCTAGTCACGTGATGATGTTTATCCACTCCTGCTACGGAGTGAGGACGTGCACCCTTGGGACTCAAAAGCTTGGGGATGACGACTCCGCTCTCCTTACGTTTGTTTATTTGAATTTCGGTGTTTGCGCGTCTCTAACAGGTTGAGGGAAAGGCTGAGGAGACTACGTGATAGGAGAGCGAGGTAGGGAGGGAGGGAAGGAGGGGCCTTTCCTGGACGCTCAAATAAGGGAAGAGCTGTTACTTATTCACACAAATATTCGGCGGGATCTCTATTCCTATTTTGGCATTATTTCTAGCCCTGTTGTTCAGGCGTTACGAACGGGCATCATCTAAATGGTCGTCTTGACCTCATCGGGACCATAGCTGAAGAAATGAATGAGGGAACCGATAAGAGAAACTGCAAGACTGTTTAGGCAATAGATCACCCTTGCGAAGACGACGCAGGAATCAAAGGAGGTGCAAACATGACACTGATCACGTCTACATGCCCAAATGTCATCTCAATGCATTGGTATTCAAGAGACAATGGGCACTCGCCCCGTCGAAAAGAGAGAGACCCACGTACAAATCCCAAGGAAGGCACGGCGCCATCGCCTTTCACAGAGGGCGCCTTCGGAGCCCCACTCTTAATGACGTCCCTGATGGGGCCCACCTCGGTTAAATCACGTCAGTATCAATATTGACTAACATGCAGGCAGTGTGTCGTAAATAGGGCGTGTATTTACCTCATAATTCCGTCGTCACGCGAGACACTTATTTTCCCCCCGGGTAAAAATTTTTTTTTGGGGGGAGGGCTTTCCTGTGTCTTCATATTTTCCACTTCAGTGATGAAAACGAACGGTGCTGATGGCGATGATGACGATGACACCGCGGCACCGGTAAACATCCCTTAATGATGAGACGAAACAGGCTCCGGAGATTTCACGCTGATCCTCGTCAAAACAGAAAGACGGCGCCGTGCTTCAGAAATCCCTCTCTCACCCCCACCCACACCCCGAAGTCAATGGACTCCCCCCGCCAAGCCCCCACAAGACCCCTGTCTTGCCCATCACCCACCTTTCCTCCATAAAAAAAATTAAAAAATGCATCATTGGGTCTCTTTACTCCCGTATGTCTCAACACTTCCCCCCAACGCCCCCACCCCCATCAACAGTTTCATAAACCGACCCCTGTCGTCTCGGTCCACAGGCCTCCCATTAAACATCCCCTTCCCCTCCCTCAAAAAAAAAAAAAGAAATTGCGTCTCAGACCTGTCCTTTTTCTCATTTTATATTCTCTAAGACGACGACTTTCTTGTCCATCTTCTTCCCTCCTTATGCAATCCTGTTGCTTTTAAATAAATGAACAGAATAATTTGAAAGAAATTGAAGTGGTCTTTGACATTATACAATATTACTTGTTTGCAATATATAAACATATGAATGTATATACATACATTCATACATTCATATGTTTATATATTGCAAACTTTTAAATAAATGAACAGAATAATCTGAAAGCAACTGAAGTGGTCTTTGACATTATACAACATTAATTGTTTGCAATTTATAAAAATATGAATATATATACATACATTCATATGTTTATATATTGCAAACAATTAATGTTGTATAATATCAAAGACCACAATTGCTCTAGATTATTCTGTTCATTTATTTAAAAGCAACAGGATTGCATAAGGAGGGAAAAAGATGGACGAGAAAGTCGTCGTCGTAGAGAATATAAATGAGAAAAAGGGCAGGTCTGTGTGTGTGTTTGTGTGTTGTCTAAAACTAATACTTCATATTGTCCGAAAAATGGTACAAAAATCTTCCCGTTTACGTTCCATAACATTACGCGTTAATATATCTCCTTATCAGTCAAGACGTCACGTATCGCTTCGCGAACCTTATTCAGAACTCAGTCCATAACTCCATTTTATAGGCGATATAGATAAAAAGGGATTAGGATTAGAATTAAGCTTTTCAAGAGCGAATATTTTAGAAAGGTTTATGCAACGTTCATTTATATGAATTCTTTTTCCCTGTAATTTTTTTTTTTTTTTTTATCCTTTGGTTTTGAGACCCCGTCACGTGAGGAAGCTTGGTGGCATTTTTCTGTTTCTTGTTGTTATAGATTCCAGGTCAAGGCTACTTTTCATGTCACGAGTATGTGTCAATTAAAAGGAAACTTAGTATAAAAATAAAAATACCTTATAACGCATTCATTTGCATCTCAATAATTACCGTAACAGTAATAACAGTAATGTTCATTTATTTGTTTAGTAATACTATTAAGTTCCAAACGAATAAAAAAAATAATAATATAGAAAGAAGATATCAGTCATTAGAAAATATTAATTCCTTTTTAACAAGGATGTTATTATTATTATTATTATTATTATTATTATTATTATTATTATTATTATTATTATTATTATTATTATTATTATTATTATTCAGAAGATGAACCCTACTCGTATAGAACAAGCCCACAGGGGCCACTGACTTGAAATTCAAGGTTCCAAAGAATATGGTGTTCATTTGAAAGAAGTGTACACAGAATAAAACTGCCGAATAAACGCTGTTTACACAAGGAAAATTTAGAAAACTCGATATAAACAACAGAAGGTAATAAAAAATAAAGAAAGAAGAGGCCATTTAATAATAATAATAATAATAATAATAATAATAATAATAATAATAATAATAATAACAAATTGAATTATTTCATCAATAAACCAATCTTTCGCCTTTACATTCCATTAACAATAGGACATATTTACGACAAAAAAAAAAAAAAAAAAAGGTTTCGCTATTTGTTCACATGAAAGAGGTCCTTCAAAATTATGTATCCAGAAATGTCAAGGATAACCTCTTGTTATACAATACATCGTTTCGTATTTATCATCTCATTTGCATAAATACGAAAAATAACCTCGCGCGATAAGGCCATGAATTACAGATTCACTGGAAATGAAAATTAAGAATTATAATGATTCAGTGTTCTCTCTCTCTCTCTCTCTCTCTCTCTCTCTCCATATGATGGACTGAGATGGAGCAAAATACTAAAAAGTGACTATTTTCTGGCGTTAATGGTCATGGGTCCCAACGAGGCCCAACAGCGTAAAGGGTGTACATTGTAAATCCGTTGGTCTCTCGATCAGTAAAATTAAGCAACGTCGGGTCAGGTCAGTGCCTGGTCGGGTTACCATCAATGAATGCAGAAACTTATTCGCTACACTACTGGTTTCTCAGTGATGATACGAGCAATATTTGGTCTGGCATCGATGATCCCTTCCGTGCCCATCACAGGGAAAAAATGGGTGTTGGGCTAGCAACCGCATCCCATGAAATCAATACTAGGAAACTAGCAGGAGACACCGGGAGCCCAGCGTGCGTGGCAATAAGCTGCAACGAGGCCCATGAAGACAAAAGCTTCTTCAATAAAAATTGCTGGCTTGTTAAAAGTTTTTTGTTTATTTTTATTAATAAGTCTTTCTTTTGTGGGCGGCGCTTTTCATGTTAGGGGAAACAAAATCACTTTACACAACGGCCTAATGACAATATATAACCTGCGCAATTGTTCCCGTATTGCAGGGAAATCGGATGGCAGCCGTGTGGGTGGCATTGTCATGACGGCTCGTTATCAGAGGATCAGAACTGACCTCAAATAACGTTCCACGCCCCACCTCCCCCCAAACTCAACCCTCCCTCTCCCATCACGAAGACAGATCCTATTCATAAATAAACAACACAAAAAGATTCCTCGCAAAGCCTATCGGCTCAATAGAAATTGGGTGACGGCCACTGGTTTTCGTCAAAATATTTACAAAATTCGATTTGCTCTTTAGTAAAGATAATTACAGTGCCCCTACGGAATTTACCTGTTGTTGGAAAGAAATTCTTCATCGCATTGTCAGTTTTCTGTAAAAGAAAACTGTTGAGATGGCTATTTGGCTGTTCGTCGGCACTTTTTCTGTCCGCCCTCAGATCTTAAAAACTACTGAGGCTAGAGGGCTGCAAGTTGGCATGTTGATCATCCACCCTCCGATCATCAAACACATCAAATTGCAGCCCTCTAGCCGCAGTAGTATTTATTTTATTAAAGGTTAAAGTTAGCCATGATGGTGCGTCTGGCGCCACTATAGATACCAACAACACATACCACCAAGGGCATGGGCCGCGGCTGAGAGTTTTATACAGCATTATACACTGTACAGAAAATTCGATTGCGCCGTAGAAACTTCGGCTCATTTTTACTTTTTTTTTTTTTATCAAGTACCTGGAGATTTTACATAAAGGATAACTTCTCTCCTAATGTCTTTCAGTCATATCCTAAGTAAATAATTGAATTGGCGGGCTGGCAGGGAGGGGAGGGGGTTGGAAGGAGGGGTCACTTCGACTGCATACCTTGAGTGGCAAACTGCATAATGCCGAGACTCATCTCTACGCAGAGTGGAAACTTGATCACCAAACCGCTCAGTAAATAAAACCACAAGCAAAACGTAAATACAGTATAAAAGCAGTAAATGAACAACGTCAGGCTCGATAAAAAAAATAATCCTTCCAACATTAAAACAACAAGCAGTAATTAATTACTTAAGTCTTAAATAAAACTAGGAAATAATTTCTAGTCACGTGAAGCTATGATGTGTTTAAAATATGTCTTCTATTTTTCTAAATCAATTACTCTTCCTGATTTCTATTAAAGGTTTCGGAAAATACTTATTATGCGGTGTAAGTGAAGCTCGATTCAATTCCGTGTTGTTTGTTCATAATGTGAGTCACCAATACGTTTCTTTGTCACCTGAACAGAAACGTGACACTATGCGTATCTGTACTGGTTAATTATATATATACTCGTGTATTGTGTGTATATATATATATATATATATATATATATATATATATATATATATATATATATATATACATATACATATATATATATATATATATATATATATATATATATATATATATATATATATATATATATATATATATATATATATATATATATGTACTAAATTATACAGTTATATGTTCATGTCAATATTCCGTCAGTTCGTATTGCCAACTTTGTCCTGTTCCTCTCTAAAGTAAATTGCAAATTCAATAGTTTTCTAAAAGGTTGGTCTCTCGATAATCGACTTTGGATACTTGACACATTTATGAGAGCTCTCTCTCTCTCTCTCTCTCTCTCTCTCTCTCTCTCAACGTCTCTTGCTTTGTATAAAAATTCACGTCTGCTGTGTAACTAAACTTTATTATTATTTTTATGCCTTAACCTCTTTTATTATTATAATTGATAATCATTTTTTTAACAACGGCGCACCCTAAACCCTCATTTTATCTTGCATTTTCTTGCATTTTATTTCTTTTTACTTTTTACTACATTTTTTCATCCGTGTTAGTATCCACTAAATCCCAAATCTATCAGCCACTTTCTCAGTTTAAAAATTTGCATCGAAGACTGTCAACATTTGCACTGCATGAACTCAGTAATCTTCGCCACCTCTTTTTCCGCACATGCTGCCTTAAAATTTATCATTGGCAAGTAAATCTTATTCTGATCAAGTAAATCCTATTAGATCAATCTCCACCCTGCAACCTCCCGTCCAATCTTCTTCCAAGGCCTCCCGAATCCTCCTCACAGCTTGCACGAGAGCCTCGGCAGAGGAGCTGAATTTTGCTAATTCACTGTGCTGTCGAGGTTTTTCAGTTTATGATCTGACGTACGTCACCTACGTCAGCCAAAGATTTTCGGCCTAAATAAAACCAAGTAAAAAATGCGCCGAAGTTTATTCAGCGCAATCGAGTTTTGTGTACAGCCGCTACAACGTGTAATCAACGCCACCGAAAATAGATCTATCTTTCGGTGGTCTCGGTATAATGCCGCATGAGACATGGCCCATGAAACTTTAACCACGGCCCGGTGGTGGCCTATCCTATATCGTTGCCAAAAGCACGATTATGGCTAAATTTAACCTTAAATAATAAAAACTACTGAAGCTAGAGGGCTGGAATTTGGTATGTTTGATGACTGGAGAGTGAATGATCAATATACCAACTTGCAGCCC
>NC_089755.1:36920120-36937620 GCF_040412425.1 Macrobrachium rosenbergii
CAATCGCCTCACGGTTTCACGATGCCGCGCGCGCCTCGCGACCGCGGAGAGAGAAGAGGAACCTACTATGGTGTGTCTCTCTGTTATGTCATCGCTCTGTTGCATAAGAAGAAGAAGAAGAAGAAGAAGAAGAAGAAGAATAGGTATTGTAAACAGACTGTTTCGTTTGTTTATAGTGGTTGATCGTGTGGCCACTGATGACCGTATATGGTTTAGTGTTATATATATATATATATATATATATATATATAGATAGATATATATGATAGATATATAGATAGCTATATATATTATATATATATATATATATATATATATATATATATATGTGTGTGTGTGTCTTTGAATGCATGTGTGTGTTTTATATACCACAATACACTTCTAAAAAAGTTCGACAAAAGGATAGGTAATGTTGATAATCATCCACAGCAAAACATCTAAAATGACTTGCAAAATCTTCTAAACCAAAAGATTTAGTACTATGACTTTGGGGCTCTTACAAAATATGAAATTTGATATTATAGAAATTACGAAACATTAAAACTGATCTAATTATAAAAAAATAGAAGAAAATCATAGAATTATTATTACTACTAATTTTTTACGAAAAAATAAATAAATTAGAAGTAGAATGGACTCACGGTTGATGAACATTTAACACAAATCACTATGGCTAGAATCGTATACGACATTGAGAAAAAAATATAAAGCAGACACAAAAACATATTAAAATAATTAATAACACACAAAAAAATAAATATGATGTAGATAATGGTTGTAACAGTACAATCAGCACACTTAATGTAAAAAAAAACATCCCTAATCAGGATATAAACAGATAAGTAAATAAGCTGACAAATAAATGAATATTTACATAAATGAACAGGAAAAATTAGATGAATAAATAAACACATAACAAGAAAACAAACAAACAGCAACCAAATATGGCACAGTGCCAAAGCTCGGTGGTGCCAGGAGGGGGGAAGCAAGGAACACCTTAAGGATAACATAAACAAGGAAGCGAAGTTAGGATGAAGAAGAAGAAGAAGAAGAAGAATTTCAAGGACTTCTCATCGAAGGAGATTAGGATCGGCGACTTCGCCCAGCAAGAGAGAACAAGAAGAGAACAGGGAGAACAAGAGATCTGCTGTGTCATGAAGGAGAGCGTAGCAACTGCTGTGACGATCATATATTCTCTTACTGTCAAGTCATTTGTCCTGTCATTTATACGTCTTTGCTCTTGTCCATTTGTTCCTATTTTATCTTTTGACTTACTTTTATTTCCTCTTGTCATTTATTCCTGTTTTATTTTGTCATTTACTTGTCTTTTCTGTGGTTCTTTATTCCTATTTTATCTTGCCATTTATTTATCTTTTCTCTTGTCATCTATTTGTCTTTTCTCTTATCATTATTACTATTTTATCCTCCCATTTATTTGGCCTTTCTCTTGTCATTTATTCCTGTTTTGTCTTGCCATTTATTTGTCTTTTCTCTTGCCATTTATTCCTATTTTATCTTGCCATTTATTTGTATTTTTTCATGCCATTTGGGGTATATCCTCTCTTGCCATGTTCATCCTAATTTATCAGGTAATTTCTTTTCATGTTACTCTGTCGTGTTTATTCTCATTTCCTCTTATCATTTTAATCGTTTTGTCCCTGTCATTTTCAGCGTATTTTCTCCTCTTATTTACATTCATATTTTATCTTATCATTTTCTCCTGTTTTCTTTGTCTTCATCATATTTTCTCTCACAGTTTTCATCATATTCCCTCTTGTCTTTTTCGTTGTGTTATGGATTGCTCACGTCAAACTCTACAGGCTCCTATTCATTTTTCTGTCTTTAAATTTTGGATAACTCCTGTTATTCTGTTTCATTTTATAGATTTTCATAATTTCATATTTATTTTCACTATCCTCTCTAAATTTTCTGGTTAAAAAGTATTTGCAATGATGCTGATTCTGGTTGAAACTGAAGCGTCATTAATCAGAGTTTTATCTTGTCAGCTGTATTGAGTATTGAAAAATTCGTGTTAGGCTATTTAAGTTTCATTATATACAAATACATACACATATATATATATATACAATATATATATATATATATATATATATATATATATATATATGTATATATATATATATATGTGTGTGTGTGTGTGTGTGTGTGTGTGTGTGTAGTAGTATATATGTGTATGTATATATATATATATATATATATATATATATATATACATATATATATATAATATATATTATATCTATTTATTTATTCTATCTTCCAATCTTTCTTTTTCTTTTTAAAGGCTGAACTGCCCCCTCCTTTCCCGTTCATAACCAGATAGTTATGAAGAGTCTATACTATGGCAGTGGTTATAATATGTGTAATATTTTGTACTTTTTGTTTAGACAGCGAAAAGATCCGTTAAATAGCAGAGTTTTGTTGCACTGGCTTCCCCCTCTCCCTCTCAACCTCCTCAACCATCCCATTCTTAATCAAATCATGCACAATTTCCAAAGCAGAGGCAAATGTTCTTGACTGAATGCTTATGTATATCTGAAAACAAGGACGTATAGAAATATATTAGCCGCTGATACTCTCTGACATTAACGATCACATTTACATAAGGAAATGGCATGCATTACCTTCCACTTTCCGGAACAGGAAAGACACTTTAGTTCAGCCCATTTCATACTTATAGAAGTATCAACGCATCTTATTGCTTTTACATAAACACTTCAAAATCCCTCGCGTAAAACACGGTGCATACCCCGAGCAGCATTAACCCAACCAGTGTCAAAAATATCAAAATATCCGCCGGGTCACATTCGTAAACTTGAACCATAAATATATAAATATAGAATCCGACAAGCCAAGCATATTAATTATAGGGCCTCTGGCTCCCTCACACCTGTTGTTATGAATATTTCGGCTCAGTTTTTTTTTTTTCATTGGCCATGAAATTATCATGGCTATACACACTACTCCAGTCCCTGAAAATTTGTGTTCGATTTTAGACTAAGCAAAGTGAGAGGAATCTTAGGAATTTAGAAACGTATAGACTAAATAAAAGAGCTTAGTGTTGAAAATAGGAATTGCTATGTCCGGGGATATGATACTTTCTCTCTCTCTCTCTCTCTCTCTCTCTCTCTCTCTCTCTCTCTCTCTCTCTCTCTCTCTCTCTCTGTTGGGGAACGAATGAATGGTTAACATTTCTTCAGACAAGAATAAGAACGTATGTCTTCTCTCTATTTAAAACAGGAATGTGCCTGCTTTATCTACATTTCCTAGAAACGTTGCTACGAGGTCGTCAAAAAATTTCTTTAATTTCCTGTTTAAATTCAATGGGAATTTCGTTCTCGTAGACCACAAGCTTTGCAGCTTTATTCTCCTGGTATATTTATGTAAAGAGAAGCGACATTTAGAACGAGCTAAATTCTCTCTCTCTCTCTCTCTCTCTCTCTCTCTCTCTCTCTCTCTCTCTCTCTCAACCACATATTTAGTGCTATACCTAGTTCGAAATGAATTCCAAAATTTTCTATCTATAGAACTGATAGATATGTTCGGCATATCAGTAAAAGAATCTGACCGAAATATTTCCAGTTCATTGCTCTGTATATCACACAGAGAGTGACTATTGGGAATTGGAATAGAAAAAGGATTCTTTGTTATCTTAGTTCCATGTCAATTACTGCCTCTTAACAGAGCGAGACCCCTGCTGGCAGGCGCAAGGACAATAAGTAAAACAAATACGATGAAGTCAAGAATAAGATGCCAGTTGTTTTTGAAGAATACTGGGAGGTACACGAAGATTAATGCATACAGAGGAAGAAATAATAATAATAATAATAATAATAATAATAATTACGAAATCTGCTGGTCACATTTATGCAATTGCATGTATCTCTGATATTACACCACAAAGGCCTCTTAACTTCTCGATTTAATCACTTTAATTAGAGTACAAAGCCAAACATGAGTGGCTTCTAAACCCACCTAGAGGTAAAAGAAGAAATTTACCTTTCCAGGTAGGCTTCGAATCCACCCGTGTTAGCTTAGGTTAGAGTGAGATAGCCTTCTAGCCTAACATAGGCGGGGTCTAATCCCACCTTGAAAGGTGCATCCTCCTCATATATTCCCAGAAGAATTCAATGCTTACAGAATGAATTGAATTGAATACAGAATTCTGGCTAAAGACCAAGCCCTGGGACCTATGAAGTCATTCAGCACTGAAACGGAAATTGACAGTAAGAGGGTGGAAAGTAAGATGGAAGAAAGAGAATATGAAAGGACGTACAGTAAAAGGATTGAAAGGGGTTGCAGCTAGGTAGGGGCCGAAGGCACGCTGCAAAGGACCTTAAGTAATGCCTACAGTGCATCTCATGAGGTGCACTGAAGGCACTAACCCCCTACGGAGAATACTTGCGGAAGCATATCCAAACAAACGAAGAAATTGGAAATTATGAGGCCTTGTGGCATCATAATAATAATAATTATAAATTGTGACATTTTTTCAGTGAGAATCAAGCAGGTGCAACGCCGTCAAGTATAGATATAGTTGAATTAAATAGGATACTTACGCAAGCTTATTACATTTATTTCTTACAAGAATTCGAGTTCACGCTGATGAAAGACTTGACTAAAATGGTCTCTATCCCAACCTAGCATAGAGGTTAAATTTATTTTTTGGGAAAATTATTATTATTATTATTATTATTATTATTATTATTATTATTATTATTATTATTATTATTATTATTTTCAATATGAATCCACAAAGGGCATCAACTTGCTAAGCAAGCATCAGCCCAACAGAAGCACTAAATGCGAAAAAAAAAAATAAAACAATCAGAATAAAATACAGAAAAAAATAAAGAAAAATAAAAAAGACAATACTATGATGTTACGTAAACACTTTCCTTCAACGGAGCCAACTAACAGAGATTTATACTGCTTTCGTCTTACGAAATCAAGTTTCATTGCAGTCATTTACAGAGCAGTCATTTACAGCGCAGTCACTTACAGTGCAGTTATTTACAGAGCAGTCATTTGCAGTGCTGTGATTGACAGTGTAGTTATTCACAGGAGGGCAGTAATTTACAGTGCAGTCATTTGCGGCATTGTCATTTACAGTGTAGGTTTTTACAACGCAGCCATTTATAGTGCAGTCATTTACAGTGTAGTCGTTCACAGTGCAGACATTCACAGCGTTCGTCATTTACAGCATAGTCAATCACAGGGTACTCATTTACAGTGCAGTCATTTACAGAGTAGTCGTTTAAAGGTACTCATTTACAATGCAGTCATGTACAGTATAGTCATTCACAGGGTACTCTTTTACAGTGCAGTCATTTAAAGGTACTCTAATTTACAATGAAGTCATGTACAGCATAGTCATTCACAGGGTACTCATTTACATTGCAGTCATGTACAGCATAATCATTCACAGGGTACTCATTTACAGAGCAGTCGTATACAGGGTACTCATTTACAGAGAAGCCGTTTACAAGGTACTCATTTACAGTGCAGTCACTTACGTAGTAAGGAACAAGCCAAAGTATATAAAGACGTCTGCCAGAAAGTCGTTTGGGAGTGTCGACAGCCTATTTTGACTTCACGTTAAATTAGAAAATGTCTGAGCGCAGAGGTTGTTTTCATTCCTGTCACTGTCTCCGGCTTTCTCTTGCTAAACTCTTTCCTTCCCTGAATATACAATCAGACGCGCGCGCACATACATACAAATATACATACATACATACATTCATATATATATATATATATATATATATATATATATATATATATATATAATGTTAGGATTTGCTTTTGATCTGATAAAAAGAGAGAGAGAGAGAGAGAGAGAGAGAGAGAGAGAGAGAGAGAGAGAGAGAGAGAGAGAGAGAGAGAGAGAGAGGAATGTCTTAATGAAGCAGAAATATGCTGGGAACAAAACCGAAACCTTCCTGTGAGTATAAACATACCAGTTACCTAATATTTGATTTGATCTTTTTCCTTCTTGTCCGGGCTCTCTCTCTCTCTCTCTCTCTCTCTCTCTCTCTCTCTCTCTCTCTCTCTCTCCAACTATACATACGAGTATGTCCGTAGATAATTAGTATTTTGCTTTAAAAAAATACTTAACAAAGTTCGATTCATGTATGCATTTGCATAAAGAAAATTAAGCAATTTTTCCCCAACAGCTACAAAATATATTCTTTCCTTTAAGGAAAATTTAAACAATCTTGTTTTTAGCAGCTCATTATTTTCCTAACACAAAACAACTACACAATCTTGCCTATAGAACCACGCCTGCTAACCTTATTTCTGCAGTTATATATAATTATAATCTTTCTTATTAACAAAAACATTGAGTAATCTTGCTAATATTCTTTTTTTTTTTTCTGTTTGGAAGAAAAGATTAAATAACCTTACCTCAGCATTGCGTCTGCAATTATATAGATTCTTAGCATAAGTATATCTTATTTAACCAGACCACTGAGCTGGTCAACAGCTCTCCTAGGGCTGGCCCGAAGGATTAGATTTCATTTTACGTGGCAGAAAGAACCAACTGGTTACCTAGCAACGGACCTACAGCTTATTGTGGAATCCGAACCACATTATGACGAGAAATGAATTTCTATCACTGAAAAAAAAAAAAAAAAAAATATATAAGAATTTGCTGGTAGGGTACCTGTTCATTCCTTGTATCCGAGCAAGAGTAAGCAATCTCGTTCCGGTTGTATCTGAGCGCTTTTCCGGTCAATCTCACCTGAGGTAGACGTCACCTGCGTCGCCAGTTCATGATCATATCCTGCTTTGTGGTTTCAAAAAATCGACCGCACGGAAAGGCGTCAGTTTACAAACATTCGATTAACATGACCTCCTAGGGAAGATCAGGATCCGCTTGTCTTATTTGAGAGTAGAGTGTGTATGTTTGTGCACCGAGAGTTATATATATATATATATATATATATATATATATATATATATATATATATATATATATATATATATATATATATATATATATATGTATTATATATATACATACATATATATATATATATATATATATATATATATATATATATATATATATATATATATATATATATTGTCCTGCTAGCATATTTATTATATCAGTCCCTCTGAAGATGGTCTAGTTACCAATACAGTCGACATTGTCTCGATTTACAACTGTATTTCATTTATCTTCCAGCAGTGTTTGATATATATACGTAAATATATATATACATATATATATATATATATATATATATATATACATTTATATATTATTATATGTATGTATAGATGGATATTTATATATGTATACACACACACACACACACACACACACACACACACACACACACACACACATATATATATATATATATATATATATATATATATATATATATATATATATATATATATATATATCTTGTTGGGTGATCGCCAGAAAATTCCATAATACCCACACATCCTGAGATAGGCGTGGAGCCAGCAACCTCACTTAAGCAATACGTGTTTGTGATTCATCACTCTTGATGTCCGATACTTTAACATAGCTTTTAGGTAAATGATAGGTCATACTTTTAGTCAAATTGACATAACCAATTACTGATTCAGATCCATTAAACGGATTCGCTATAGAGTTCACGATGATGAACTCTTCGCAAATAGTAGCTATGTCATATCTCAGAATGAAATTCCTGGTAAAAGCGTTCGCCCAAAATGTCACCGGCCGAATTGTCCTGAACCGAGTTTAGATATGTTGATATCACAATGACTTACGGGCCCAAACAAACAGACGTAAGCTAATTCTTGTCAAATTAAACATACGAAACGCTTCAAACGAATTCCTGAGAAAAGGAGAATTCTTTCATTTTTCTCTATTTTGACTTCAGCTTCTCTGCGAGTATTCGAAAAAGCTCCCACAAACAATTAGGTCACTGACATTTATCGAAATATAAAGCAGGAGTTTTTACGCTCAAGTTCTCCTCAGCTTTGGTGCCACAGTGGTAATGGTGTCTATGCCATATGTTTATACATTCATGCCGGTCTCAAGCTCAGATACCCTAGGGGTACTGGTAGATTTACCAGGAGAATTATGCAAACATGCCCGTCCTAAATTCAGATATTATGCTAATGGTGTATCAACCAAAAGACATTATAAACATCTTTTGATCGGAAGGTCAGTTACGATGGTGATAATGGCAGCTATATATAATATTGTAAGAGTATATGGAAGTAAAAGAAATCCTAAAATTTCCAAGGGTTTTCTGCCAATTAGTGACAGTTTCCTGAATAAATTATTAAATAATGATGCCAAGTGAAACAGGACAATCTTTCTATCGCGTTTCCAAAAATCATAATGCTACCATTTTATTTCTGACTCTGCCATCCAGTGGAATAATACAGGAAATGCCTTTTAGGTGAATTATATACTTTCGATCGCTCGATCTGAGATGCATTATTAAAGTATCTTGCAAAAACATACTTCATGTTAATTCAATACTGGTTTGTCTGTAATGAAATAACATTTTTTGGGCTGCACAAGAACGGTTTTGTTTGAATGCACGTATGAGGACGTGCTCTGCAATACAAACAGAAGACGTGAAAGTTGCTCTTTATCGTGTAGGTTTCAGATATGGCTAGTTCTTCACTGGAGGGGGTGTAGAGCTCTCGGCTAGCACGCTGTTGGCCCAGCGTTCGACTCTCCGGCCCGCCAGTGGAGAATTAGAGGAATTTATTTCTGTTGATAGGAATTCATTTCTCGTCATAATGTGGCTCGGATTCCACAATAAGCTGTAGGTCCCGTTGCTAGGCAACCAGTTGGTGCTTAGCCACGTAAAATAAATCTAATCCTTCGGGCCAGCCCTAGGAGAGCTGTTAATCAGCTCAGTGGTCTGGTTAAACTAAGATATATTTAACTTCAGATATGGCTGAACTTGAACTCGTCAGTATCCAAAGTTTATATATATATATATATATATATATATATATATATATATATATATATATATATATATATATATATATATATATATATATATATAATATATATATATATATATATATATATATATATATATATACATATGTAAATATATATAAATTATTTTAATAAGAATGATAATAATCCTAAGAAATATAAGCAACATCCTTTCAAGAACCGAGGCAACTTGACCATCTGAACGATAATAAACTTCACAATGCGTCTTTTACCAAGAATCCTAAAAGCATTAGGATGACTTAGTCATCCAAAGCGCAGAGAATTCTCCGCCCAGATGTCAAGATATGACATCAGTGTCTGTGTACTTGACATCTGGAGGCATAATGAAGATGGGATGCCTCTCATTTCTATTTTAGCTCGTCCAATTGTTTGGCTGTCAGTGTGTCTATTCGTCTCCCTCATTCAGAAATGAAGCGTCGACAGGTGGTCATGAATAATAAGCGTATTCGTGCGTGTCGATTCCATTTCCTCTCTCACTCTCTCTAGTTTCCTTAACACTTCTAGAGAGCATTTTAAGTGGGAAATAGCTTTAAATATTGTCCTTATATTTTGGTAGCTTTCATTTACCAAGTTAATATAAGGTAGCTTTCATTCACCAAGCTATCTTAACAAGTATATTTCTCATCATACCAACCAAATATTTCATATTTCTAGCTCTGGATTTGATCATCACAAAAACACTCACTCACACACACATATATACATATACATATATAATATATATATATATATATATATATATATATATATATATATATATATATATATATATATTCGACAGCTGCCTTTTACCTTCAAAGGTATCAGCAACGATAAGGTATTATCCTTTCGTTTATACGCTTTCAAAATGTGGATGAGGTTGGTTACTAATTATATGGTCTGGCTAAAGTATCGATATGATAGATAAATAGAAAAATAGATAGTTGGACAGAAATACAGACAGACAGATGGATAGACAGACAGATGAGATCAGACCGTAGTTATGTAAATGTCCCAGAAGGCGTGACAAAAAATTCTGTACATTTTAACGACGGAAAATAAGCCAGGAGTGTCTGGGCGTTTTCAGCATATCATTTTCCCCTCGGCACATAAGAAGTGCCACAGGGTGACATGAAGACATGCTACAAACGCCCATTTGGGGATCCAATTTGTTTATTAAATTATTGGGTGGCGCTCTGGGTAGGCACGCTCCAATCAACTCTCTCAGAGCGTTGCAAACGAGGCGGAATGCCTTTTTCTCTTTTTTTCATTCATATCTTTTTCCCTTCAATACCGTTTGAATGTCTCTGGAATACGCGTTTTACACACGAGCGACGAATGCCACATCCACATCTTATTTATTTCCAACTTCAATGGGAGAATTGAGGGTGGGTCGAAGGGTGTCGTTGGGGCTGTGGGTTAGGTGACATGGCATCAGTTTGGTGGTGTTAGAAGAGAGGGGGGTCGAGGGGTGAAGTGTGGCACCAGTGGTGAGGTGTCAGAGGAGAGGGGGTCGAGGGGTGAAGCGTGGCACCAGTGGGGTGGTGTCAGAGGAGAGGGGGTCGAGGGGTGAAGCGTGGCACCAGTGGGGTGGTGTCAGAGGAGAGGGGGTCGAGAGGTGAAGCGTGGCACCAGCGGGGTGGTGTCAGAGGAGAGGGGTTGAAGGGTGAAGTTTGGCACCAGTGGGGTGGTGTCAGAGGAGGGGGCCGAGAGGCGAGGCGTGGCACCAGTGGGGTGGTGTCAGAGGAGAGGGGGTTGAAGGGTGAAGAGTGGCACCAGTGGGGTGGTGTCAGAGGAGAGGGGGTCGAGAGGTGAGGCGTGGCACCAGCGGGGTGGTGTCAGAAGAGAGGGGATCGAAGGGTGAAGTGTGGCACCAGTGGGGTGGTGTCAGAGGAGAGGGGGTCGAGAGGTGAAGCGTATCACCAGCAGGGCAGTGTCAGAGGAGAGGGTTGAAGGGTGAAGCGAGGCACCACTGGGATGATGTCAGAGGAGAGGGGATCGAGGGGTGAAACGCGGCACCTGCAGGATGGTGCCAGAGGAGAGGGGGTCGAAGGGTGAAGTGTGGCGCCAGTTGAGTGATGTTAGAGGAGAGGGGGTCGAGAGGTGAAGCGTGGCATAGCGGGGTGATGTCACAAGAGGGGGTCGAGTGGTGAGTTGTGGCACCAAAAAGGCAGTGTCAGAGGAGAGTGGGTAGAGGGGTGAAACGTAGTACCAGTGGTGAGGTATCAGAGGAGAGGGGGTCGAGGGGTGCAGCGTGGTAACACCGGAGTGGTGTCAGAGGAAAGGGGCGTCGAGGGATGAAGCGTGGCACCAGCGGGGTGATATCAGAGAGGGGGTTGAGGGGTGACACCTGGCACTAGGAAGGTTGTGCCACAAGAGATGTGGAGAATGAAAAAGGTATCAACGGAGCAATGTCTGAGAACTTTGCGGGTGAGAGCGATGCAGGGGTGAAGTCGTATTCTGAGTGAGGTACCCGTGGGGTGAAGCCGAAGGGAAAAGTTATGAGGTCCTACACCCCCTCCCCCCGGGGTGAGAGAGCTGTTGACGAAGTCAAATGAAAAGGCAAGTCTTCCAAGGGGTCTTCGGAAATTGTCGTCCCGATTTTTTGTCGGGTCGTAAATCATGCTACCCGGTACGGGAGTTCAAGGGTCTTCTATTTTTCCAAGTTTATTTTTTTCCCCGAAGAGGAGGGTTGGGGTGGGGGAGGGGTTGGGGTTGGGGGGAGAGACAGGGTGTGTATTTGGTGGTTGGTTTACTATTTACTTTTGCTTGATGATGGCTTGTGGCAGCTGATATTTCTTCGAGCTGCCTTTGAAAAGTTTTCGTTAAAATCGTTGATAGCTAAAGAGGTATGTGAATGAGGATAAAAAAGATTAATTATATATATATATATAATATATATATATATATATATATATATATATATATATATATATATATATATATATATATATATATATATATATATATATATATATATATATATATTCTAGACTCAACTTAAGAAAACGAAAACAAAGTAAAATGTGCCCTTCACCTTCAAACACTTTTTTTAAAAATACCAACTTCAATAGAATACAATTAATTCTAGATCCCTTTGAAAGAGACGATTAAATTAAGTTACATGTGTTTTAAGTTGTATGTAAATGTTTGGATTTCGATTTGCCGTTATTTACCATGTTATATTGTCTACCCCACCATTCCACTCATATGTGGGTATTCAGGTCCGAGGAAGCTTTGGCAGCTACTTAGCGGGGCTGATGTTGGCTTTATGGGGGCTTGGCAGGGACGTCGCTTATAAAAGCTTCTTGCTTTGCAAGCTAATTTTCCTTTTAGTCCTTTTTCTATGTGAAATTTTGTATATTTTGAATAATAAAAGTCATAAAGACAAACTTCCCGATTCGGGATTTGACCTGTGGCTGGGTGGATATAAGGGTTGATCTGGAATATCACAGGTCACCGGGTAGAGGGCTGAGCGCATATTGTGTTGGCCTGGCAAATCACAAGTCAGCGGGTCAAATCCCCAAACAGAAGGGTTATATTTATCATCTACTTCCAGACAATGTTCTTTGCTTATAGTACAGTGATACAAAAAAAGAAGATGGGAAGGAGAAGAAGAGGGAGAAGGTCACATAAACGAACATAAAATACAGAGGCGTCGTCGTGAGTATCGAGTATCATATCCTCCGGACCCCTCAAGTATCATCCATCGCAGGGCTCGGGAGATAGCAGTGGGTGTCATGATGATTCAAGATGGCAAGCGTGGGAGGACGCAACAAGTCAGCGTAATCGGTTCTTCCCCTCGAGAGCTTCAGTGGCTTCAGAGGATCAGTAAATGATGAATTGGATATTGTTAAAGAAAGGAGCTGTTCTTGCCTTTCAGTCGAGAGGGATGGAGAATACCTTGCGAGTAGAGAACCCTTCAAGAAACAGGTTCCATTTTCAGAGAAAATTTTCCTGGGAGGGAAGAAGTCATAGAGGCATACCACTCATTTTCAGATGATTCCGAGAGTTAGCGAAAACCCTAGGAGTGGAGAACTCCTGAAGAGGCATAGCACTCCTTATCGGATATAAAACTTATCTGAGAGACAGAATTTCTTTGGAATATAGAACTCCTAAAGAGACCAATGCACTCCCTTTCAGCTCCCTTTCAGATAAAAAAAAACTCTTCTGAGAGAAGAGAATGCCCTGGAAGTACAATTCTAAAAGAGATTTGGGTCTCTTTCAGAGAGAGAACTTTCCTTGAGAAAAAACAACTCCCACGTTGACAGGAAACATCCAAAGAGACAGGACTTTAAAAAATAAATTCCTGAAAGATAAATAAATAAATAAATTTACAGAAATACAACTCTTCTAGAGACAGATAACTCTTATGAGGGATAGGAAACTTTTAGAACTGTGAACTCCGAAAGAGTTAAGAGCGCCCAGAAGGTCACACACCAAACACTCACACACACTAATAAGACAAATCAGAAATGGAAAACTTCCTAAAGGAACAGAAAACTCCCAGACGGGATACACTCCCAAAGAGATAGAAAGCTCTCGCAGAGAGACAGAGAAACGCCCACCAAGACTGCAAAAGCCTTCAAGGTGTGATAACTCTGGAAGACAAAATACGCCCATTGATGTAACAAACAGTTGTCAGGATGATAAAGATCTCTCAGATGACGTCTACGATATGAGAATAACGAGGGAACGGATATCTGGACTCTTTTAAAAAGGGGTGACAGATACTACTAGACTTAAAATTTCCGTGAATGGTTTTCCTAAGAACTGGCTCCCATAGGTCATTTTTCCCGGGCGTTTACATCTCTTTGTTCATGCCTAGAGTCTGCAAGAGATAAATTTCAGTAACGAACACATGTATTTTACCAAAATATTAGGGAATACATCCTGATAATAATTTTAGTCTTATTATTACTGAGCTTCCAAATTACTATTATGCCACTGAAGCTTGAAATGGGTATAAAATGTCAGAACTTATACAGGTGGCAATTATCTTGCATTACTTGAGTAAAAACTCTTGAGAGTTGTTAATATCTGAAACAGATGCAGCACACTACTTGGAATATTCTGACACCAGAGAAAGAACGCATGTGCTTATACCATGTACTGTACATGTGTTTAATTTGTATTTACGTACTGGGTATTTTTCACTCTAGAATCTCAGCGATACCGAATCTGAAAATACCATATCATCTTCCCCTGATGCCAGCTTTATGGCGTATCATTTTCCTCAATTTTCCCCACGCAAGAAGGAGGCTTGTCACTTGCCCCAAAACCACCACCACCACCAACGTCGCTCTGTTACAGACAAATTCATAGAAAAAGATAAAAAAAGGGAAAAACATACCCAGATGGCAACGAGTCACATGAAGTTCTTTGGATAAGAAGAAGAAGATTTCATAGCAAAAACGAATTCCTTTTGATGTGATTCCCGTCTGCTGACGAGAGAGAGAATGAAAGAGGGTGTTAAGTATGGTTAAAGAAATGGTCTTGGACCCTACCCCTCCCCGCTTTACACTACCCACATCCAATACCCATAATCGCTATCCTAAAAAGCACCTCCCGTCTCCTTCCCAGTTCCAGGGACCATCCCTGGCATCTAAGCACCACCTTCCTACCCTTCCCCCACAGTCCCACCCAGAGAACCCCCCTTCTTCACTCATGGCTCAATCAACAACGTCTTCAATAAAAGATCAGTCGGGGGCGTTTATCCCCGCCTTGGCAGATACACAAATTCTGATTCTATTACGCGCCTGAAGGACTTGGAATCGAAACCAATTCAAGGTTTATTTTTTCGTGAATCAAATATGAGCCATGTTTAGGTGTCATGATGATCATAATGATGAGGATGATGATAACTCTGATGGCGATGCTTATGAAAATGAACGACGAAAATAAGAGATAAGAACTTGATTGCAGGAATACATATATACATACAGCGGGGTACATGACAAACCTCTCACAAGTAAGTGAATACTTAGATACAGGCGCCGGGACCGATACAGTATATATATTTGCTGAAAATTTGGTCGCTAACAAGTGTGAGGAACAACATTCTGTCTAACAAAAGAGACTAAAATGGACAAGAATAATTACACTCTCACACCTTCACCGTCAAGTTACGCATAGAGCTTATTTTTCGAAACTCGAAATTCTCACTCCCTTCCACAGAGTGAAAAATATCAACATAATGATTACCAACAGTTGTTAAGAAAAAAAAAGGTATGTATAAATTAGTATAAACAGCCAATGCTATTTCATGCGCAAACATATTGATTTTGATGTTCCGCTTTAAAGATACTGTAGACCTTCAACTGACTACGTGAGGCAGACAACGAGAAATGGCTCACACTTGACTTTAAGCAAAAATGCGTGCATCCTCATTATATCTTATTAACAGATGCTATGTGAAGGACGTGTTGATATTCCATATCCTCGCAGTGCATTTTCTCTTAAATTTGACTGATTGATTGATTCGTCATTAAAACCACAATGGTCATCACAGTTGTTGCTAGACGCTTGAAAGCCTTCAGACGTTTCCGAAGAGTATTGAGTCATTCCATCTGTGTAAAGAAGTAAAATATCTGAAACCTTACTTAAAGACGTTTCACGGTTTTAGTGGAAATTTTCCTTAATGGCAAGTAATACCACAGAAGGCTTTAGTCGAAAACTTCTCTAATGGCTGCTAGAGCACCAGACGTTTCATTAGAAACTTTCCTTCATGGCAAGTAAGACCACAGGAGGTTCAGTGGAAACATTCCAAGAGGTCTGGATGACTTACCTGGATGACAAGTAAATCATCCAGAGGTTTTGGTAGAAACCTTCCAAGTGGTCCAGGAGGTTTTATCAGAAACCTTTGTTAGCGGCACATCAAGACTCTTGAGGTTTTACATGAAACCTTAATGGCACGTAAGACCTCATGAGGTTTTAGCAGAAACCTTTCAAGAACTTTCATTAGAAACCTTCTATAATGACACGTAAAAACTCTCAAGGTTTCAGTAGAAACCTTCTGAGAAATTTTATTAAAAACATAACTTAATGACACGTAAGACCTTAAGACGTTTCAGCAGAAACCTTCCAAAAATCAATCTCTTTGTGGTATCATCCTTTGCTTTAGCAGCTTAGCTCATTCTATTAATAACACTTATATAGAAGTAAGTGGGTTGTTTAAGAAAGAGTGGTCCCTTGGTAATCTCTATGGTTTTGTCCAAGGAGCACTTTTAGGCAAAAGTGCAAAGAAATTGGGAACCATGAAAGCCTACATTACCATTAACCTTTCCTTATGGCGCTCAATATTACCACGCACAGCATTTGTGAGGTCGAGAGACAAAACGCTATAAGACTCCTTTGTTTGACGCAGCAGCAGCAGTCGTGAAACGAATGTGAAAACGAGAACAAGAATCTACTAAAGACAGACGTCAAATGTGAGTGAGGTTTCATCTTCTTCATTAAAACCTTCCGACGGGGTTGATTTCCCAGGTCTTTATACTTGTAAATTTGCATCTCCGAAGATTTCAGACCTTGGCTTTATTGTACAGTCCATACCCAATCAAGCCACCTCTTTCTCTCTCTCTCTCTCTCTCTCTCTCTCTCTCTCTCTCTCTCTCTCTCTCTCTCTGTGAAAATCCAAGTAGAAAGACGAACGATGGAGGCAGCAGTGAGTGACATGATGCCTTTTACTGGGAGGCCCAGTGGCGTTCCCACTCAAAGCGTTCTGAACTAGATCGCTGGGGTCCATGATTTTAAATCACGTCCGTGGAAAATGAAGTGGCTACTGTGAAAGATTGTTATGTACATTTGCAGAAGGCCCCATCACATCTACTTAAGAATCAAGCCATGAAAACAGACACATCACTTTCCTCTATCATGGAGGTTACCTTTTTTTTTTAAAGGGTAGAAAAAACAGGTCGCGACAGGGATCTGCTTCTGGGGAAAATGTGGTAGTTGTTATGATAGATGTTTGAAGTTTTTTTTTTTTATCAGAATACTGTTAGAAGATGTAGGTAATGATATGGTGGCGTCCGTACCCTTATTTATGCCTGGATAGTCGACTGGCTTCAGTAAAGTCTCAACTGAGTTGAAATAAAATTACTGTGCTGCGGTTGCACTCGGGTTGCACTAGGGTGGGGGTGTGATAGTGGAAGGGTTATGTGGATGTGTAAGTTGGCTGAAATGAGAGAAAGTTGAGTCTTCCAATCTCATCCTTTGTATTAGATTCTTATAAGATAGATGAAAGACTCTCTTACTGTATGGGGCCACCAGATCTATGGGTATGATTTGCTTGACCCGAAAATTTTGCCTTTATGGTAATCCAGTCATTATAAATATGCAAAGATTTGTTTCAATGAAAAAAGTTGTTATTCTTGTTTTCTCTCTCTTGTTTCCCATAATATTTTAAATTACATTTTGGTAATTTTATGGCCTCCTGTATAGTGAAAATGTTTATGTAACAAAGTTACTGCTGTGTTCTGGTACACCATGACATCTCAGTATGAA